>NC_068369.1:33053695-33153695 GCF_020536995.1 Dreissena polymorpha
ACACCAGCAACTCTTCAAAAGTATTCCAACTAATTTACCTTTGTAGATTAAGATCATCACTCACGTGTAACTTTCAGGGGAAATCTACCAAGACCGGTCAGTTCTGCAAATTCTACTCGTCCATCTCGTTCTGAACAATGACCAATACACGTTTAAAACTGTAAAATCTGCTATGGACAAAGGCATATCTTCCGTCACAACTGACTCGGATACTCGCAAACGGTAATACTTCTTGAAATAAAAACATTATGTGAAATCGATTTAAATATGTACATAAAATATTGTATACAGGCTTTATGAGATCTCATTTACATAGTTTTTGTTGGTTTTTAGACAAGACAGTGCCATTTCGGACAGCAAAATGAAATCAAATCGAAAATGCTTCGAAACAGTACTATTCCAAATGACGGAAGCAAAACGTTTGAAGAAACTTACCAGGAAAAGCTACACCTTTGCGACAAGTTCAAAGTGCTTGCGCAGATGATCTGTGATCTTTGGTTGGATGGTGCGTAATTGCTTGTGGCAAACTTTTTCTTCGAACGTCGCTATGTATTGAGCATTTATCGAGTTTTCTCTAAAAACGATAATTATATTATATTTGTCTTTACTTATTAATGTTTTTTCGTTCGTAAATAGACGGTTCAATCTGATTTAACAATATTATGTCTGATATAAAAAACATAAATGTGTTTTATAAAATGGTAGAATGTACTCCCTATTAACATAGCATATGCCGTATGATTGATATAAAAATGATACTGGGTATGATTGTTGTTAAACGACACAAAGGAACCCTATTCGGAAGCATATTGATCCTCATTTATAGAAAGTGACCTATAGTTATAACACAGTTTAAACTGTGTATTGTTTATACAATATACACATATCCATGAGTATACAGCACACACATGTTATGTATCCAACAAACGAATGGTCAAGGGACTAGTACATTGTATACAAATATAGTACATTTTCATATACAAACAAAACATAAGCGAGGGATCAATCCTTGTTATCATGATTCATCTACATTAAATGGTTATGTACGAATGTGTTTCAATTGTTAAAGGATAATCATAGTAAAGATTAAAGAAATTTGTAGACGAAAGGCTTGTTCACATAAAATGCAAGATTGTTAATGGTTCGACCATTTTCGGATTTCATTAATGCAACAAATTTAAACATATTTGGCTTTTTCAAATAGTATTTATCAATCTTTAAATTTCCCACTTCTGCTAATAGTGTACCTTCAAATATGAAGAAATACCCATTTTCGAGCATATGACACATATTGCAATGTCTCTAGTATGGAAGTGAAGTATGTTTTGCCATCTAACGGTCTCAGCTTTCAGTCAATGTGAAGATGCAAAAAGTCTACTTAAGACACTTGTTCGATATGATTTATTTTAAAATAACGAAAGGTTACAAAATACCTAGCTCGAGAAGAAAAAAAGAGTTATTTTGGCAAGTTGTTTACAAATAGGTCATGCCATCGTTAGTTTAACATAGACAAACATATTTTATCATCGCCAAAACTTATATATAGCCCCGCAAATGGATATCAAAGTAATTACAAAAGGAAACATACAAGCTTACCCAGTTGTTGTACATTTTGTCTGATTTCCATTATTCTACAAATAGTGTTGAACACAAATTTAGCATAGTAACAGTCATCTAACTTTACAATTGTAAACAATATCTAACTACATTTAGAGCTCTTATCGTACGAAAAGAAGTTATTCCTAATTAACCATGTTCAAAATTATTTTGAGACTTTATCTTTACATCTGTTCTCTTTTAGAAAAAGTTTAAAAATCACTTTCTAGCACAGGATCGTTGTTTAATCTCGACACCCCAGTCGCATAATGTAAAATAGAAAATGTGAGCCTATAAAATAAGTAAAATTTACATTTAACAGACATTGTAGGGTATTTTAACAGACATGCGTTTAGTTAGGACGTGTCATTTGATGTCTTACCTGATAAGATATCGACGCTTGGTGGTAAAATCAATAACCAAATAAGTACAATTACTGGCAATCTCAGATAGTTCATCTTTATAAAAGAATTTTATTTTTTTATTTTTTCTTTATTTACCACCTTCCTTAAAGTCTTAATTTGTTTGTCTTCGAAGAATTTACATTTGGTTTCAATCTATCACACTACTGTTCTAATAATAACAAACCCTTTTAAACTCATCTTAAGTTTATAGTATTATACCAATATTATCCGCATAAAGTATTGAACATAAGTTTAGCATATCTAAATCTATGCCATTTAAGCTATGCAAAATATAGTATTACTCTATATCATTTAAATTCATCAATAATAGAAACGGTTATAGTGAATCCCACTTCCGTTACCAAACAAAGCAAACGAATTCTTCTTTACTTATTACATTTTCAATTTTACCCTTAAGTTGCCATTCATTCACATTGCTTTTATTATGTTAAGCATGTTACCTTATACACCAAGTTTGATAAGTTTGTACGCAATAATATCCCTTAGCAAAACAAATCAACGCTTTAGTGTAGTCCACAATTTGAACATGTTACTTCCTATAATTTTGAACAAAATGGTTAATTACACCATGGATGATAAAAATATTATCAACATTTTTCCCAAACCAGCCTGAGCCTCAACATATACATGATAGTTTGCAGCCCAACGATTTAATCTACTATTTATCAATTTTGTAAACAATATACCAAGATAACTAAGCAGCGTTAATCCCCTATAATAATTATTTTCGTCCTTTTTATGTAAAAGAATAATCCATCAGATCAATAATCAGGGAAGTGCCCCTTCAAAATGAGATTGTTAAAAATTGCATATCCCACATTTGAAAACTTATCCGAGTAAATACCATATTTAAAAAATGCACACAACTTATAATCAGGTCCCGCTGCATATCCAGTGTTTAATTGTTAAAAAAGTAAATGACACATTTAATTCTTCAAACATACACTCTTATTTTCCTTCCATATTATATATGTCATTAAACTACAAATTGTAATAGTGTTGCTTATACGAATGCGAGTCTGGGTCATTAATAGCTTTTAACTAATCTAAACATCGTATTATTGCATATTGACATTTTTCACTTTTGTTGACATTTCCCTTTTACATTTTCCAATATCGATCTGACTTAGAATTGGATAACCTCGCATTTTCTGCCTTAAGACATTCTTTATCATCATATAAACCTTTCTTTTTCCTTTAAATACCTTTGAAAAAAAACTCATGGAATCAGCCATTTTTCTGTTACTAACAGATACATTATTTATTATAATATTTTTTTGTAAAAGCAGTGTTTTAAATGTTAACATTCATCATACAAAATGTATTCTTAATTGTATTGTCATCGCATTAATCAACACATATTGGTCACCGATTTGGGGTTTGCAGTTAAATACCGAAAGTGATCCAGCACCAAGAAAATGACTCATAATCATGCAGAATTACAAATGTGTAGCTGCAAAATTACCTCACACTTTATAAACTACAAAACATGTCATCCGTTAAACTGCATGTTTTTAATGCTATATAATGAAAAAGACAGTTTTAAGCTCACCAGTTGTTTCGTTTGCTTATAATTGTACATGTGCGCATAGAAGCCATTAAACGCGTATTGTTATAAACAACCCGATGAAATACCATTATTCAACAATATCCCTCACATACATAGTCAGGTACCTAACTTAATACTCATTTGCATTTCTAAAAATAGAATTTAATCTCTTTAATGAAGCGATCGCATTTTTACCAACATAATCAATGTCTATTGAGCATGTACAAAATCAACATCCTGATGCATGTGTTATGTTTTATTTGAAATGTTCGCAATTTTGAGTGAAATGACTAAACGAATGTTGATCAAATAATGTGATTTCTTTATTGATAGATGTTTCACTTGGGATTTGTCTGTTGAACTGGGTTCTTTGCGATCCTGACAGAGCTGTTGTTGTCAAGCGACTGGTGTACACAGATGACATAAGAAAGATAATAATGAATGTAAGTAAAACATTTACGGATGGTAGTATAATATACCCTTGTGCAAAGTATATACTAGTTTAAGATAGGATTTGTACGCGTTAAGTTTAGCACAATGCGTTAAAGAAACCGTTAACACACACACACGAGCAAATTAACCACGTGCAATAATGAGGAACACATCTATGTAAAAATGTGTCTGATAATGAAGTTTGGCGAGTGTTAATTGAAATGTTTTATATACATACGTTAACTTGTGATATCTTTGGAATAAATCGACTAGGTTCACAGGTATATTCGCAATTTAATTATATTCTTATTTTATTCTTAACATACCCTTTCTGAAATAAACATAATTTTTTAACCATATAGTGTTCACTGAAATTGACGGATTTTCTTTCATAAAAACTGATGTTATTTGATCATATATTTAACTGTTTTCGTGAGACAGGGACTTTAATAATGCAGTTCTTGTAACTTGCACGTGTACTATAGCATTTATGATACATACAAAATAAAACATTTAATAATAATCAAGTTATATTGGATAACAAAAATTTAAACATCAAAGTGACTATATAAATGTTATGCATTATAATGACAACAGCAAGAAACGACGCTTAATAATATATGTTTATTCACCCATCAAATGGGGGAGATAATATCCATCAGCTCCCAGTCAGTATGTTAGTCCGCAGTTACACTTGGCTTAATTCAGAATATTGAGACTTGTCATCGTAAAGCTTTCATTTTTCTTTTGGTTAGACTTCTATTGACTTTAGTTTAGTCAACATAAGGTCACTTTCACAGAGATAGCTTATGTAACACGATTTTTTATGTAAATAATCAGTATGCGTATTACAAGTACTTAACATATAACCTTTTAAATACCTAAGTGATTTGAACTTTTACTTGGGGTAAAAACTGTCTAAAAGTGCATTATGAGTAGCAACATATACTGTCGTACCGACTTTTTTATATCGCAAGGTTGAAGCTAAATGTCGAAAGCAACACTTAATGTCGCATAACCTTCGTACGCTATATGTCGCATCTTTACGCAATAAATTGATGTGGAGATATATTGCGCAACATCAATGGTAAATAACGCACGTTGGATTGTGATAAATAGAGCAATCGAAACCTCAACATGTCAAAAAAAATTTATGTTAACCAGAGTTATACAATTCTCTTAAGTAATATTCACTTGTCCTGCGATTGAATATTCCGCCAGCATAATCATGAAAACTATTTACTTTGTAAATCGAGTTTGAGTAAAATAAGAATTGTAATTAAATTAAACATATTTTATAAGCTGTTTACGTTTTATATATAGTAATTACAAATTAAATGCGTAGTTTATGGTTACATTCAGCATTGAACTTGTGTTTGTACGTCCGAAATGTGTGTACATGTATATTACTCTTCGTTCATAGCTGAATGACCTAACTATGTACATGAATGAAAAGGAATACATTGCGTCTGCTACAATTGTTGATACAAGTATGGCCATTTTTTATTACAGAAAAATAAGTTGTAGAAAATATTGCTTTCAAGTCCGTTTCAAATATTGTGTAAATTTTGTTCAAACAATAAGAGCTGTATGACTATGGTGCGATGGTGGTCGCAGATGAAATAGTTTTGACAAACTATGGCCCTTTGTCATTTTTTATACGATTCATATAGTTACACAATGTTTGTGTACTCGTCTTCTCTTGGCAAATTTCGATCAAATCGTAATTTGACCAGTATGTGCAGATGATAACTATTAGTAAGGCATATTTACTGCGACAAGCTTAGGCATAATCCTGGACCTGACAGATTAAATCTATGAGCTGGTTGATTGTCAACGCATACAACTTTGATTATCAACGCATTCCTCTTTGCGCATAGACATTTATATGTGATTTTTCAACGTACATACAAAGGCCTAAACCTTTACATTACATAAACACATTCTATCATAAATAATAAGTCACAAACATGAATAAAACATATTGTTTGATATTTCCTAAAAATTTGTAATACGCAATAAAACCAATAACTTAATATTCAATATTATCAAAATAGTTTATCGACAGCAATATTTGTATGCAGTACTCACACAATTAATATAAGATAATACTTCTGATTGAAACGATGATTTGTTTTCCTTAATCCAAATGCTTAATTTACTAAAAGGTCAAGGTCAAAAAATCTAAATTAGGCTCATATATGTTGTTTTTGCCCACTATCAATTCAAATCAAAAAATGAAGATAGCTCGGTCTTGTTCCGTTATTTTCCTTTGTAATACATGTTACATGTTCTTATCTTACAAAGGCGAACGTTTAAATCCATCAAGACATAATAAGAAAACTACTTTGTCTAATTAACAACGCACGCGATTCAAATGTGCTGAAGATGTCAACTTACACAAAATAATATAAGTCCTTTAAACATAATGAATAAACATTACATACAATAGTTCACTTTAAAATAGCTAAATATGTGCATTGGCACCACCTCCTATTCTGAGCGCCCCCTCATTGGCATTGGCTCCATCTCTTTTTGAAAAATACAAATGTATCTATTAGATCGGCGAGAAGCCGAGGTTTTTGTGCACGCATAAAGTTGTACAGGTTCAAGCAAACGTTTTATGTAAAGAGCGATGTAATTGGCTGTCACAACTTATAAAGATCATCTCGTTTCCAAATGGGTTGTGATTGGATTTGTCTGTGCACATTTGGATGAATGTATAATCGCTGAATCGCACTACATTGGCCGATGTTCTAAGTAATGCGAAATATGTTGAACAAAACATATAAAACCTAATCACCCTAAATAATTATCAGTTAAATTTCAAAATATCCGGCCTAAAGGCCACCTCTGAACTAATGCATCTCAAAAAGAGTTGGCGCACGTGATTAACTATATTCCTGTCATGATTGAAATTCGCCTGATACACTATTTGGACCTTTGACCTTTGATTGTGCGCTTTCAGTAGGTTACATTGAGACTTCAGATGCCATCTAGTCCATTTAATGTAAAAGGGAAATCAAAGTCGATAAATAATTTGGTGTTCCTATGCCCTTTAACAGTGTTCATGATTGTTTCTTCAGTACCGTTATTATAAAATATCACTAAAATTGGTCTGTTTTGATAGGAATGGCGTGGGTGTATGTGACCGAGTCTCTGTGCACGAACAAAGTAAACATTACCAGGGTCAATCTAGTTGTTATTCAACAAGTCTTAAATTGTTTGTTACCGAGTTTCTGTGGACAAGCAATGAAAAAATAACTATGGTCATCATCATTATTCTTTAAAAAGTATATAATTATGTTGTTGCAGTTTTCTCCGTATTCCTCAATAAACCCCCTTTATATCAGGTTGTTCCGTCTTGATCTTGCTTCGATATCGATTGATGTATATGCAATGGTCTTTTAAGTCAGACTGAACATTCCCGGTAAATGCATCTTCAGTAAGCTGTTCATTGATGTTCTCGATTGTTTTTTGCATATGTACTAAAATTAAACTGCAATTAATTTGCTCGTTCTGGATGAAGCACAGTTCATCAAAATGTGATTCAAAATGTCATATAATGAATTGATAATATACTCTTGCTTTGACATGCTCTGAGATGACGATTTGCTTTGTTGTTTGTTTTCTCGGTCTTCAATGGCACTAAACCGGTTTTCCGCGTGCATGGACAATCGTCAGAATCTATGTTTCTTTCCTTTTTGGTCAAGTACACAAACATATTCACAATTCAGGTACCAATTAGTTCCATAAATATTCGCAAGTATGCTTTTTTTAAATCTCAGAATAGAAATAAATAGTTATTTTACGCTAGCACTTTCCACGATTTAGACACTGCATCACATGAACGGAAGTAACATTAAATAATTGACATTTTGCATGGGCGATGATCGCTCCGCCAACTTAGTCACGTGACTAAGCGGTTTGAAAACCTAGTTTATGTAACAACAAATTGGCTTCTTTGTCTATAAATTGCCAATAGATTACGCGATATTCCGGATAATTTTTATGTTTTCTCTCCCATATAACGCTGGTTAAATGGGTTTGTGTCATATATTTATTATGCAAATACAATCTTTTTAAATTTATAATGCATATTAGCTTTGAATAACAGGTATTTATGTACTTTAAACAGGCTGCCAAACGCTTGCCCGCGTACCGAAATATAACCTATTACTACGTTAAATGGTGGTATAAGTAATAAATCAACACCCGGTATTTACCATGTTATTAACGGAAATACTAACGAAATATTTTCCCCACATATATTTGATACGAATAGCGCTTTATAACTGGAATTTTGCTGAAGTGTAAACGCATTCTGTCGCCGAGCAGGTACCGAAATCCCCCATGTTATTACGTATACAAGTTATATTAATAATATTGAACATTACTTTATATTGGACATTTATCAATCATTATAAAGTCAGTGAAAGTGCAGAGCAACAAAACGGTTCCATCGATATGTTTTTAATAAAATAGTAACGTACAATAGTGTTTAATTGTTTTTGACATGAGAAGCGATATACTGTGAAACCATTTATTTTCGTCGGCACAAAATTTCGCCCTTTTCATAAAAATGACTATTTCGTCCGCTCTTAAATTCGTCCATTTCTGGTTTTGAAAAAAAAAACAACGTCCGATTTGTTTGTAATACATGTAATACGTGGTTGCGAAAAAATCGTGCTGGGGAAAGAGAGGTGACACTTGGTAGTCACTTGCAGGAGGTGGGCCTTGTTTGGCATATGCCAATTAACAAGTCTGTTATTTTAGGTGATAGTAACTGTCCCTTATTATTTTATGTCATTGACACGTTCTTTGTTGTGATTAGCGGATAAGTGGGACTGAATAATCGTTAACGAGTGTTTAAAACAACGCAGCCAATTGCCAATTAGTCTTTTTCCATTACTATCACGGTCAAACTGATAACAATCTTACCTTTATCGGCGCCAATTAGAGAAGGTGCGAACATTATGGGTTATAATTAGCGTAAGCAAATTATTTTGGTCATAGTTCATTAAAGTCAAATTAAACACAAATCAACATGTTCTTTATTAATTTGTAACAAAGCGCTGAATATATTTCAATCAGGTGTTGATCACACATCGTCATATTTTAATTGCGTTTAATAGTATTGTCTTTAATCCGGATTCGCCGCGTGTAGGCTGTATAATCTGCAACACCCCTGAAAAACACAATACACACAATGGGTAATAAAGTTGTTAACAATTAGCGCTAATCAACACTATTATACCTAAACGAAGTCGACGCATTCGATACAGCCTTATTGCATTCGCATTTTACAGGAAATGTCAGTTGTCAGTACACTGTATAATGAACACCCCTTTGTGTCAAAACCGGATTTAACTTGAGTGTGAATAGTCGACTGTTTCATGTTCTTTGTATCAATACCATCTGTGTATCTTTATTATAAGTATACCAGTCAACAAACAAGGTGCGCGCTTCCGCATATGGGTATTCGGACGTTCAAAAAATTGACCTACGGTTTAGCGTTCACGCCGTCGAACGCATTAAGCAATATAACTCGTTTTTTTCACTATTTCTTTATTTGCAAAAAATACTAGTGGCTTATAACTTACCTTGCAATCTTTTTTTCTCGCATTTTGCGAGTGTGAGAGTGTTAATTTCGAGCCCTGTGTATATGCGTGGATTACGCTAGATTTAAATGCCTCATGCCTACGGTAATTCAGTCTTATTTGTTTCAAATATGGGACTTGATTGTTCGTTAGGATCTTGAATTCGTCCATCGGTCGAAGGACGAAAAAGGCGAAAATTAATGTCGGACGAATAATAATGGTTTCACAGTATAACGTTGATTTTGTTAAGTTACGCAAATACAAATATTCCCTATTAGTTTACATATAAACGTGATATAATTCATGATTAATAAAGTTTATATGACATTTTCAGTTTCTGAAATAAATTATTTTTGGTAAAAGGGATATTGGGTAATTTTGATAATTCTACACATTGAAGCTTCAACTCGCACTTGTCAAGGCAACATTTCCATGTTGGAAATTGTACAAATGAAAATCCTCTAATTTATCTATCTGGATACCGACTTATTTATCATTGTGTTCGACAAAATAAACGAAACTCGTTGAATACATGAGAACTAGCGCATTCGCTTCTACAAAATGTTCGACAGGTGGTTAACAACCGGCGCGCAAGATTTATCGATCGCAGATTGGTCGATCGATATTTAGATAATATTCTGATTGACACTGGCGTGATGACAATTGACATGCGTGACTTTGTATGGCTTCTATATACAAATATCAAATATTAAAGATAATTCTGGATTTTGGTGAAAATACCTTCGATATACCCGTTTGCGCACATTCATGAAAAAATAAAAATAAATATACACATAAATGCATACATAACCAGTATATATACTATATTTGAGTTACATCCATTAAAGGTAAATTTAATAATGGTATGAATTTCGACAATGTTCAGAAAAATCGTAATGCTATGAATAAACAAGAGCACATATTTCACTTTGGATAACGAACTAAGAACACAAAGCCATCATACTAATTAAACAGTATAGTTATTATTACGTCGAAAACTAACGGTTATTAAGTGTTATAAATCAATTATATGGACGTGTTATTTATATATGGGTGGTGAATAGTTAAGTATACTGGACACTTGCTATTGCAAAAAACGGAGTGAGAAGTAGTGAGTTAATGAGAAAAATTATTTCTCTGTTGTGTAGGGAATTTATGTTCGCACAGCTTACTGCCATGTATTGATATCAATAGTTATTATAATGCATTTGTAAAAGCCTATTGATTATTATATTTGTCATTATATATATGAAGGTCATTGTTATAATATCCACTCACTCCGTAACAAGACATATCTGTATCATACCAAATGTGTGTTTGCCTCGTAAGTTAACAAATAAAAACAACAATCGATACACTCTGTGAAGTAATAACACGTGCACACAAAGTTATCAGTAAAATACGGTTGAAAACGGCTTAATATCCAAAACCCTACACAAGTTGAAGATATTGCAGTATCAGAATATACATGTGTATAATTATTGCGAGGCGTTTTTGGTGCCCAGTAACATTAGTTTCTAAAAAAATACAAAACACAAACTTAACACCTTCCTATTGAATACGAATCCGTTGAACAATAGTGATTCTCACCCTTGACAAATTTAAAGTATACTGTACTCAAGGACCCATTCTGCTAAATGAAAAAAAAGTAAGCTATTTGATAGGCATCACATACCTTAATTTATATTTTACAGTAAAAGTATAATTGCTTAAATCATTAATACATTTTTTATCGTAAATTGACAACATAACAACTCAGTTTGATGAGTATAACAAGATATCTACTTTAACTTTGAGTTGAGTGACTGAAAACTCAGAAAAATGTATGTGTACGTATTGGTTAGCAAATCTGAAACACTCGTTTGTATTTTGTGTTTAACAGAGAGATGCTATCGCATTCACCATGAATTATTGCTTGATTCACAATGATGTAGAAGTTATTGAAGCGTTAGTTCAACTGGATTTCGACATGAATTCAGCGTGGATAGACGCTCGGCAATACATTGAATTATGTGTAAGTTGAACTTTAAGTAAATTCAGCTAAGTCAAATGGCTAGTAGTTATGAGTATTGATTAATTTATATTCGCTTTCGTGATACTTATTTATTTTCCAACAAAGTTGTGAGCCAATTTGTATCAGCCTGTCCTGTTTATTAATCCCATACATACATCCCACAATAATGGGGACAATATATATTGTATATTACTTAAAATTTGCCAGCGCTAAGTGAACACGTGTTTTGTTCATGATTGCGTATGACACTAATTCTCTTGTTAGAATCTGGGAAATTGAAGACGAACAATGAAACATAAGATTGAAATTTCATACTTACGATTATGGGTGTGCAACTCCATTAACCCAACGTAAAAACTTCTATCCACGTCAATGTGCACGTTACGTGAATGTAGAATCTCCACGATCATGAAATTGTGAACGTTGTCGGGTGCCAATTTCAAATCCCAACTTCGATATTCGCGATTGCTAAAATTCCAAGGTTTATTCATCAAAACTAAAGATTTAAGAAGTCTTAACCTACATAAAAGCCTGTGAAACAATTTTCAATCTTGAAACGGTTATGTACGTTTTATGTTTTATTTTGATATTTCAGGATGTTAATGATGGAGTGCTGAAACGTTTGAAGGCAAAGATAGAGGTAATTACATCTATGTGTAATTTTTACTCGTTCATGCATCTGAAAGGATAATGTTCTGTTCAATGTGTTCAATCATCACGCTCTTCCGCAAACAAGGGACGAATTTAATAGAGTTCATATTATTAGTTTTTGTAGATGGAGAAAAATGCGATTTTTCGAATATTCTCATCGCACACACACTTAGTGTTTAATTAATTTTGCAATTTTACTCTACTTTTTACGTGCATCTGTGCTTTTTTCCAATAAAGTGCCTTTTAACATGTGTTTATTCGTTATTTATTCTTGAATATTTTACGTTTAAGATAAGAAAATCAGCCTATGCAATTGAACGATACTTGTATAATTTATATTTGGTTAAACAAAGTGTCGTTGGTACCCATGTCTAGATGCTAGAAATAAAATTTGCGGAAATACAGCAGTAATCCATTAATTGAGGTCGCATATATAAATGGCTTCATTCTCATAAAATATTACTGGTATACATAATATAAATGTACTTGTTTAAACAGGTTATTGACTAGAGAGACAATTACATTTATCAGACTCTCACTGTCAGAATAGTATGCCGCGTCAATAAGCCTATCTACTAGTGCATCTGATATTACTATATTTCATTGACATTTGTAAACAGTAATATTAGCTTGGGTTTTAATTGTAACAGTAACCTGTATGTTCCTTTGCGCGACGTTTTGTGCAGTTTGTGTATGAATGAGGGCAATATAACAAATCGAAACCATTAAACATTACAAAATATTGCCCATTTGTTTAAATTTTTTTGCTAAAGTAAGTTACACAAATTTATATAGTGAATTTGGTTACAACATATCATGATCAATACTTATTGTCGTGAAGCAATTTGGTGTGTGCTATTTCAATATATCAATGTTAACAACCGTTACACATCATGTTCAACTATTTAATACTATAAACCGTTTTCGCTAGTATTGTTTTACTTTTCAATATGATGCTAGTGGTCGGAATAATTGTTTATGGAAATGATAATGGTCGGTCGGCTGCGGTATGTTTTAACCCTGGTAGGATAATAATCAATATAGATTGATAGCAATAAGAGGCTACTTTTTTCGTTTAAGATATTAATAAAATATATAGGTTTTATTCATCATGATTCGTTATTCGTTTTGCTTCATTATTGACATATCAAACAGAAAAGAAAAATACCAAATCTATTATAGTACAACTATTCATTGGTCAGTTAAAGTTAATAAAGCAGTAACTTGTGGTAAGTCTTCAATAATGTAAGAATCTTTAGGTTATACTATACTATGATTGGCCTCGACCAAATTGCATTTGCAGGACATACCCATGGTTTCGTTGGTCATGCAGAAAGTGGAGACGCGCCTAGTGCGAGGCAAAATCAATGGTAATATGATATTGAAATACTTAAACTTAATTTGTATCATTCCATTGCGATGATATCTACCTGTAATAAAACTGCCTCTTGTTTTTATTTATATATCGCGCCAACAGGGTCCATATCAGTAAATGTTTGAAGTTGGCCAAACTGTTCGGAATCAACAAATGCGTCATACTTTAGGTTAACTAAACTCAGATTCACAAAACAAACAGGTCGATACCAGTTGTTTTTTTGAGGAAACAATCAATATAAACATAAACATATGTTTTAAAAATATTGAACACACGTGCAAATGACGTCATGATTTTTACCTCAAGTGTCAAACAAAATATTCATTTCTGATAAAAATCAAGCGTCGAGTCGTTTCGATTTTATAATTTCTTTTAAAATGTTAACGTAGAGGTTTGATAAACATAACACATAATACCGCCATATCGTTTAACAATATATCAGGCTCCGTAGGGATACAACAACGGCTTGAAAAACATCTCTGTCATTTTGTTGTAAGTATCATCTGAAATGTTATCGAATTAGAGGGAAGTAACATGTTATTTTCTATTTAATTTCATTTATATGTCCTGTTTACATAGGCCACTTCCCTTTCACAAAATATACAACACGGCCTTATGCGATTTATTGATAATAATTACTTGAAATTCTATTTTATATCTTTCGTTTGAAAATTAACAATTAATATAAACCTTAAGTATGTTTCCGGCTGGCGAAAATTGGTGTGGGTTCTAAAACCGTCGGTGAATTAAGTATGTCTATCAAGGAAAGAAACGACTGGATTCAGCGGACATCGCGTAGGAAACATCATTCGGTCAACGGGCAAAATCGCGATTCTCAGCCAAGCGTTGTGCAACGCTTCGGGCACGACAAGACACACAAGACATTGATGCCATCCACTGCACCCACCGCATGTTCAACATGGTCTCGGGCGAAAGAAAAAGGTAGACGACCTGCTCAAATCTTTCTTAATGAAATCTTAATCATAGCGCAAGCCTCTCTTTCATCATCGCATTTGTAGGGTCTTCGTCGACACGGAGAAGAAATGGAGTCCGGAAACCCACTAGACGTCTAAGCAGCCCTCATTAGGAAGGCACAAGCTGTTGAAAAAAAATGAACTCAAATAAAACGGGAATATTCCTATCATATACGGCGCATGGATTGTGCACGTACGTCTGGCCAGGGACAATAAAAACAGAGACCACCGAGAAAAACAGCCCTGCTAGGGAACGAGCTAAACAGATACGAAATTGGCATCGCATCCCTGAATGAGACTAGACTTGCAGGAGACGAACTTTATGAAAGAGGCTCTGGATACATCTTCTTCTGGATAGGTAGAACTATCGAGGAACGGCGTGACGCAGGCGTTGGTTTTGCAATGAAAACACCGCTTATTTAAAAGCTTATTGGACTTCTCAAAGTTGTAAACAAAAGGCGTATGACTATGAAGCCTCTATTGTTGGCTGAATGGAAGAATCTTACCGTAACACGCACCTAAGCTCAAATCATGACAGACTTAGAAGAAGTGAAGACAAATTTCTACAAAGATCTTCAAACCTTCATTACCGACGCTTCAGAGGCGGACAATCTCATCGTGTTAGGTGAATTCAACGCAAGAGGTTACACTGAACACATTGAGAGAGAGTTCTTGCACCAGCTATCGTCTCCTTTGCTCCAGACATTCACTGAACATGTACTGCAACAAACACGTCCCTCCCCGTAACCGAACGTCATGGATGAATCATCGCTAAAAGCAATTGTGTTTTAATGACTTCGTTATCGTGAGAAAGACGGACAAGTCCATGTGCGGTGCTGAATGTTGGGATAATCGCCACCTGATCATCACCACGGTGAATATGCACACTCAGGCAAAACGACGTCAGCAAATGAAGAAGGCAATTAACGCTTGAACATTTCCTAGCTTAAGAGCGCCAGCTGCAAGCAGCCCATCGTCAGGTCAGAATGTGGAGGCAGATATGGCGTTACTCAGCGAGCTGATTTATACTACAACCACTGACGACATTGAGCCCCAAACCACGAAACATGAGAAGGACTGAATTAAGAAGAACTTAGAAAAAATTGAGGGAATAATGCAGGTTTCTTTTCTCAGTAAAAAGGCCGACGATATCCAAGGTTATTGCAAAAAGCGCGATGATACGTAATTCCACAACGCTCTGAAAGAAGTGTTCAGTCGCACATTTTCAGGATCAACCCCCTCTCCTAAGTTCAACGGGAACACTCTTATCGCAGATAAAGTGAAAATCGTGGAAAGTTGGTCGAAGCACTTTGAATCAAACTGAAATTCACTTCCAGCATCAATCATGAGGCCATAAATCGTCGCCCTATGTGCCCATCCACGAGGAACCGAATGATTCTCCCAGCATGCTTGAGACCCAGAAAGCTACACGCCTACTCTCCAATGGCATTGCGCCGAGTACTTACGCCATCCCAGCTAAGGCCTACAAAGAGGGAAGGACAGCCTTTACTGCCAGGCTCCACCAGATGTTTCTTCTTAAGTGGGAGAAAGAGACGATTTCGAAGGCATTCAAAGACGCTTCTATTATGCATTTGTGCAAGCGCAAATAAAACACGCAGACTTTTGGCCACCCCAGTAACATATCGCTGCTCCCTGTTGCAGGGGAAATCCTTCCATAAGCAAAACACTTACCTGTTCTCCATCTATGTCGACATGACAGAATCTTTTGACACTGTAAGCAGAGACGGTCAGTTAAAGATCATGGCCAAGAACGGATGCCCAAGGACATAAATTGCTATGGTACAATTGTCCCACGAAGGGATGAAGACCAGAGTCTAGGAGAGCGAAGGGTCATCAAACACATGTCCTGTTACAAACGGGGTCAAGCAAGGCTGCGCCCTGGCCCAGACACTTTTCAGCATCATGTTTCCGCCATGCTCACAAACGCTTCTTCAGAGACCAGGTTGCTGATGTAAATCTGAGATACCGCCTAGATTGTTCATCTATTCAACCTTCAGAGGCTCCAGGCAAATACCAAGGTAAGGACAGAAAACAGCATAGATCTGCTGTTTACTGATGATTGTGCCCTTAACGCTGTCTCAGAAGCCGATATTCAATGATGTGTTGACATGTTTTCCAGGGCCTGCGTATTTTTTGCCTTACCGTCATCTTACATAAATTGTCAATAAGCCGATGCCTGGAAAGCCTTGCGTGGATTATAACATGTAAATGGCCAGATACTGAACAAAGAGTTTCGCTTCACTTATCGTGGTAGTAGACTCTCACATAATGTCACAATCGATAAAAAAGTAAACATTCGCATAGTCTTAGCCAGCTCAACCTTTAAAAGACTATATTGGAATGATTGGATAAGAAGAGGCACCAAAACACAGACGACCAAGCTGAAATTATTCAGTGCAGTAATTCTCCCTTTGATGATACATGCATCTGAAACATGAACAGTATGTCAACCCCATGATAGGAAACGGAACCATTTTCACATTAGTCTAAGGAAGGTTCTTCAGACTCCAGACACAGAGGATTTGGCAAAAGAAGGTCTGCCTGGGCTGGGAACGTAACCTGCCTCGAGGCTGCCTAAAATAATGTTCTATTCAAGTTTGCAGCATGATAAGCGGTCCCAAAAACAAAACGCTTCGAATACACAATCAACGCCTCACTGAAAGTCCGACACTTGGGCACACGACACAATTGATTGCACCCACTGACGCTCTTTCATCTTCAAATGCGTCGAGGCGTGTGAGGCGAATAGAACAACTGTCAAAGAGAAGAATAGGCAAGCCCGAAAGTCCCGTGCTGCCAACCTCTATGGAGACGTCCCGCTCATTTCCCATTTGTACAACAACGTTCTGTACCAAGATCGGCCTGAGCAGCCATATGCGCACAAACAGTACAATCCAGTCACAGCAGTCCTTGTGGTATACTTCTAGAGTAGTCCTCGTCGATTCAACTGCTTGCCAACAGAAGCACACAAACACACACGCACGCACGCACGCACGCGCGCACACGCACACACACACACTTTTATTTATCGATGCCACGGAAACCGTTTTTTAATATACTTAATGTTAACAGATTAATTTACCAACTGAAGGTCAGCAGTTATGCTTCTTTTTTATTCCATAGCGCTGATGAGAATAATATGTTGCTTGATAATACACATTCAACATTTTTTTTTGGTTAATACCACACTTATTCTTGAAAAAAACGTATCCACGTGTTTATCATCGTAAAAACGTATCAAATAAATAATATATCATCAGAAACAAAAATACTTAGTATAGTTATGAAAATAACCAGCGATCATTAAAGCCACTCACTGTTTCACAACAAGACACATTTATTATATTATTTGAATGATTTTTATAAAAGAAAGCTGGTGAATGTATTTTAAGTGCAAATGTAACCATGTTTGAAATTATTGTGCAAATTTTAACCTAAAATAAAAATTGTATTTAGTTTATACTAGTTGTGCAAAAGGTAGAGTTTTCGAATACATGGTCTACATATATCATACACCTTAACAATTCATATTGGCGAAGTATGATTCATATATTTGACAGACAGGATTTATCTCAACACATCGAAATTATGTTATGTATCTTCAATAAGTTAGATGTTTTTCATTCACTTAGTATCGCAAAACGTCTTGTTAATAACAAAACTTATTAAGATTAAAGAGGATTCCTTAAAAATGAGCATTTATACTAAACACAACATACATAAACAAATATTACATCATGTTGTATATATATATAATATATATATCATTCGGATCTTAGTTTTTTTTTTTACGGCAACAATCAACAAGGTATGATGAGATACTGATGCAAACCACATATTCGGCTATTTTAAAATAATTTTTAAATACTTTATATTAATTTTCGAGCTTGAAAGTTGATTGCTATTGTGTTTTCAACGAAGCAAAAACTAGGAAATACGCTC
This sequence comes from Dreissena polymorpha, assembly GCF_020536995.1. Classification (NCBI taxonomy): domain Eukaryota; kingdom Metazoa; phylum Mollusca; class Bivalvia; order Myida; family Dreissenidae; genus Dreissena; species Dreissena polymorpha. The sequence continues at coordinate 33,072,275 of NC_068369.1, forward strand.
TTTGTTGTTCAATACTAATGACTAAACAATACGTTACCGTCACATCGGGTCTGGGTGAGATTATGATTCCATAGAGAGTAGGTTACCTCGACCTTTTCCCTTTTCCCTTCTCACCACCACCGACGACAGTAAGTGGATGTAAAGTAATTACACAATAAACTTAAAACATATTGGTTTGGATTAACTTAAGATTAAGAAAAATCAATCTTAGTTGAGCATTAACAGTACTTCGTTATTTAGTTATAACACATTTAGGTATAGTTACAAAATTAAAGTATTGTTTTAAACAACATATGTTTTAAGCCAAAACAGTTTAAAATTGAAGAATATATATTGACATGCATTTCAAATAGCATATTTGCATCGAATAGCTACTGAAATGAAAATAGTTTAGACATCAGACACTGAAACATGGAAATCAATTTAGACCATTTGAAAATGGTCCGATTCTTTTGGGAAAGGATCTTTAGTTTGTGAGTTAAACATGGGCTTTCATTTGAAAATATTGACAAACGTCAGTTTCTCCTTTATGACCAAAATGTAAACTTCCGAGAAATTAAAAAAAAACGCGTATAAGACGAAGCGTTTAAACTGGATACGATTTAATATATTTTGGATCGGATATACTCAACAAGCAAAAAAATAACATATTGGCTAACTGGTATCAATTGAGTAGACGAATTCAATTTTTAATATGTAATAAAATAACACCGTTTAGTTGGATATGTCTTTTTAACACTAGTGCCAAATAAATTGATGCGCATTTTCCAGTATACATTGATAATTAAAATCTAGAAACATTTGAGCAGAAAATTAAAGCAAAAACACACTTGTGGTGTTTTATGCGACAAGGAAGCAGTTGTCTATAGAATACTGGACAAAACATACAACTTTGCATATACATTAAAATGATTAAAGATTGGGTCACCGCTTTTGGAGCAATTCGTGGTTTAGGACAGTTGACGACACGACTAGCCTCGCACTTTGCTTAGTCATGTAAAAGTTACAGGATCACGTTTTGATTCTTTCTAAAAATAAAAAAGTAAAAGCAATTCAAACTGCTCCTAATTAGAGGCCACACCATCCCTGAATATGCGATTGTATTGTTGGTGACCCAATAATGTCACAATCGTGGGTATGCTCAATTCAGCGAGAGATCGTGATAACTCTTTGGACGTAAAGTCTGATTAAGAACGGTAATTAGCATGTTGACACATTTTTGAATATTTCTTATTGATTTATAGAACGCATAAACTTTTGTCGCAATAATTAAAACAAACATGTTGTTCCAGTAGAAGTAATTGTGTTATAAACACAATAATTGAACCTTTGAAGGCAACACTTTTCCCACTTCATGCTATGAAGCTCAGTAATCATTAGTAACGTTTTAACTTCCCCTTTCTATAAGTTCATGAATGAAGTTTTCGCTTTATCTTCTGTTCTGACTGAATAGAATAGCAGACCATACGGATTGGAAAAGAGAAAAAAGGAGTTGAATCCAAAGTTAAGTGATAAGCCAGTAGCATTTAAAGTTGCATCTATCTTTCGTTTTAAATAACCAATCAATGTTCATTTTATATTAACAAAAATACTAGGAGCAGCATCAGGAAATTGTTGTAAAATTATTTATAGAAATGCTATACTTATCATTTTGGAGTAAAACACATGTATATACATGTCATTTGCCGAATTTTGAGCCTGAAAATCAAACTATATTCACGATCATACACAGACGATCATACACAGACGAGTATGGTAATTATTATCGGAGGCATCCCTCTCTTTGCTTTGAAGGATTTAACTACGTTCAGTATTTTCTTCTGTATTGGCTTTTTAAATGAAGAGCCGTTGTTATATAAGGCACATGTTTATTTTTTTTTATTTATTATTTGTGTTTTATGATTAATTAGTGCTAAGTTCGGGATTAAGTACGCATTTCAACCGGTTTCAAACAAAAAGATTAGCTTTGATGATTTCAGGTGAACTCATGCCCTTGTGGTCCAAACTGGTCAAGCCCTGGTGGTTATGTCATTAATATAGACTTATATAGTAAATATCATGTTTTATAGTCTGATCGGAAACCGAAATGTTCAGTGCTCTTATATTTGGTTTATAACACAAACTAGTGGTAGTCTATGAATATTGTTCAAATCCCGGGGTCAACACTCCATATGGATGAAACGTAATAACAATTTTGGGTACACTAAATATGTTGGACAAATAAATGTAGACATATTTCTGACCTGATAGTTTAATATTTTTAATAAATGGACCATTATTTATTTATGTACTAATATATTGTTGGTCTTTAAATGTTCGTTTGATTTAAACCGCGCGTTTTGGTATTAAATTAATCTTGTGAGATTCAGCTAGATTAAAAAGCGGTTTAAACCCCAATTGCTATGCATTGACCGTTGCAAGACGCTTAACCAAGTTTAGTTATTATATGTAGATAGTTGGTGTTATATTATGAAGGTTATGGAATGAAACAAACATTTATATATTGAACTAGTTTCTGGATTGTCGTTGTTTGCGAAATTATTAAAACCAAGGGATGATATGTATATAGATAACTCTTTAGTACATATCATTAATTTAAACAAATCTCTGAAACCACAAGTCGCACAGCTTGTTATTATGGAACATCAAACATAGGTCTTGTACAAAGTTTGTCTGTGCCGCACGGGTCAAAACTGACCACTACCCAGACGGCACATTCTTCATTTAATATGTAAATAGCATATTACTTTTAACATCTAATTCTCTGAAACCGAAAACCTCAATGGTTAAATAATGGGTTGTAACATCATATAGAAGTCATCCGCACAATTTGTTTACCCCAAGCTGCTGGTATTAAAAACTTGCCACGCCCCAGGGCAACCTTATTTATATAGTGAATAACTGTCAATATCTTATCTTTTGAAACATTAAGATTCGGGTGCTGAATATTTGTTTTTTAACGTCGTCTAGAAGTCATTTACTAAGTATTTTCGAATTATGTCCGTGGAGTCACCACTGATCACATTCCAATGAGTCTCTAATGCTTATAGAAATATGTAGTAGACAATAACATACGATCTCAGAATCCCGAAGTCCCAGAGCTGTGATATTTGATATAAAGCATCAGAAACATATCTGGCTTAAATTATGCAGCTAGTGTCAAAACTGGTCACGCCATACGGATTGTGTTATTCATATAGACATACATAGTAAATAATAAATGAATACTAATGTCTGAAGCCGCATGAGTCGGGGTTTAATATTTGGTGTGAACTATCGTCTTTTTATTGACACAGAACGTGTGCCTTCCTTTTATCAATCAGTAAAACAAAGCATTTAATGCCAATTTCAGCTGTGTGTGTTGCTATGAAAATCTTACATCATCATATCGCCATTAACCACCTCAGAAACAGTTTATATTACAATACTGAGTTTCATGTTTAAGCAAATGCCTGGTGTCAAAAACATTTTTTTTAATATATCAATTACTTTACATCGACTGCATACGATACTTATTTTAAACGACATGCATTAGTATAGTAAAAAATTGAGGTCATATTAAATTGTATTCATGTCAGTACCAGTTTATTCTCTAAAATTTATTCAAGGAATCGAAGCTACCAGGCTAACTCCGATCTACTCATCTTCGAAACAGTTGAATACTAATGAGTTATTGCCATACTGGGAGTACATGTTTATTTGGAGTTTATTGTTGCGTAAACACGACATTGCGAAAATACTCTGGACCAAAACGGAGGTAAATAATTTTACTTGCATTACACTAAATTAATATAAGTTAAATACATATAACAGTCGTGCTCGCCAGATCAAGCTAAATAGATTGCAATTCCGAAATGTTTTTTTATTATTGGTTGAAAACATACGAGTGTGTGTGTGTTTTTTTTAATATGATCTCTTTAATTCGTGTGCTGACCGTCACATCAACGGCATATTGCACTGTCCACCTACTTTTACCTATCTATATACTTACTAGTTAATTTAGTTTAAGTTCCAGCGTGTAGAACCCACTATGGCAAAGAGTACCAACTAAATATGGTTTCTTACGTTGAGCAATTTTCTTATTAATTATAAACTGCTTTGGAATTTGCTCTTGCTATTCACACATAGTATGCGCAGACATGTCAACGTTCGCCAATATTAGTTTCTTATGCCTTATTCATATCGAATAAGGAAAGCTGGCATTTTCTTACTAAAATAAATCAAAATGAACCAAAAGAGACAAATAAATTAATTAAAATCAGTATAAATGTAAGTTGGGTATCAAACCATTTAATTACAGTAATGCTTACTTGGTTTTATTAATTGGCAATCGAGTTCCGTATTCAGTTTGAATAAGGAAAATAGGAACTGATATTTTATAACTACAAAAATAAGCTAAAATAAACATAGAAACAATTGAATAAATGAAAATCATTTTTAATGAAGTTTGGGTATCAAAATTATGAATTGCGGTACATTTGTTCTTAGCTTTATTTAATCATAAGCCAGTTCCTTATTCGGTCTAAATAAGGAATAAGGTGCTGCTTTCTTATTATTTATTTTAATCGAATAAGGAGATGGCATTTTCGTACTAAAATATATTTAAAATAAACCAAAACACCAATACATTAATGAAAATCATTGTAATATACGTTGGGTATCACATTATATATATATATATATATATATATATATATATATATATATATATATATATATATATTGTGATATATATATATATATTGTGATATATATATATATATAAATATATATTGCAGTACATTTTTATGTTTGGTATATTTATTGAATTGATAACCCTGTTCCTTTTTACGACTCAATAAAGAAATATTCCAGTTGCACTTACTTCGGAAAATTAGACTGGTTTCCACCGAGAACATGGCCATTGTTTCGGTTCCCAACTTATTTGATCGTGCGCAAATGCTGAAGGTCGCCGGATGTACCGTTCGTTTTGTGTATAATTTAGTTGTGTGAGTGTAAGAGAATGGCAATTCCTTATTCGATTTGAATAAGAAATACGGAACCATTTCCTTATTCATTTTTTCAAACCGAATAAGAAAATGGGTTTTCATTAATTCAACTTAGCAGATATGTACTGCAATTTATCATTTTGATACAACATACATTAACAATGATTGTTATTTATATATTGGTCTCTCTGGTTCATATCAATTTATTTTTAAGTAAGAAAACTCCAGTCCCTTATTCGAATTGCATACTAAATAAGGAACCAATTCCTTATTCCTTGTTTAAACCGAAACAGGAACTGTGGTATCATTTAATTAAATTAGGTATAAATATAGTGTAATAAATATTTTTGATTTAAACCTATATATACAATAATTTCATTGGCATTTATTATTCTTTGGTTAAATTAAATTTATGTTTGAGTATGACACCATTTCCTTATTATTTTCTTCATCATACTTGTTTTCAGCGTTTATCGTCAAATATAATATTCAATAAAAACGTGACAGAATATTTACATATGACATAATCAAGCTTAAATAACAAACACACAGCATCTGAAAAATAGCATATCTGAAAGTGATCGTCCGAAATACAGGCTTCTTAATAAGGAACTAACTTATTACAAATTTCTTATTCAGAGGCCATAATTTCGTATACTTATATTCGGATTATTCAAGCATAGCACAGTTTTATATTCGGTATTATTGGCTATGTTTAGAGTAAGATTTGGTTTGTATATCTCTTATTTATGATACAGTTCTGAAGTCTTTGCTAACCCTTACCTTTGCCCAAGAAAATGGTAGTTCCTTTTTTCAAACCGAATACAAAACTAGGTTACCATTAAATAAAACTTAATAGAGTTGTACTGCATTTAATGTTGTAGGTATATTTGCAAAGATGTTCATTGCTTTATGGTCTCTTTGGTTTTTTTTAAAGACAATTTAATAAGAAATGCCAGTTTCTTATTCGATTTGAAAACCATGATTTTCATCGACATTTAATATTCTTTGGTTATTTTGTATTTATGTTTGAGTAAGACAATGCCATAGCCCTAGTATCGTCTGCATAATACTTGTTTTTGGCGTTTATCGTCAAATAAAAATTATCAATAAAAATGTGATAGAATACGTCCATAAAACATAATCAAGCCTCAATAACACACCCAACATTTAAAACAAAATAAAATAAACATGATTGTTTCAAATACAGGCTTCTAAATAAGGAAATAACTAATTATCAATTCCCCCATAATTTCGGATACTCAACTTCGAATCATTCGCGCATAGCACAGCTTTATATTCGGAATTAAGGCGATGTTTAATGTAAGATGTGTTATTTATATCTCTGATACAGTTTTTGAAGTCTTATCTGACCCATATGTTTGGCAAAGACTATATGATAGCTGAATACTTAACATGTTTATTTATGTTATTCCGTTCTCATACGTAAACAGTCACAAAGCGATATTATTAAGAATGCAAAGTGATTTCAAAACGTCAACATAAAAGCAAGACTGCACAGGAGGCAGCGGTCCTGGTAGCTCTAGTTTACTTTAAAATTTCATTGAGATGTCTTTTTTTTTATAATTGAAACGTCTTTGTGCGTACCAGTTGTTAAAGTGTGTTTTCTTCATAGATTTGTTTTAGTGCGAATACGCGTGTTCTCCTTCATGAAGACCAATGGTATATCCGGCGACTTGTAAGGTCGGCACACGGGGATTGTCAGGATTGTAAACAGTCCTTCGCCGTTTTTAGCGTAACAGTTGCGCTCTGAATTCGTATCGAATGCCAATATTTCGGACAGCGTTGTCATCAATGCAACGTCACTGACGTCACCATAAAGGCAACACTGCATCGGGGGAAGCGGTCAAGGCGACTTTAGAAGACAATGAAGTTTCATCAAAATGCCTCTGTATTGCGCGTGTTTTTTTTTAAACTTACACTCACACGCGTGTTCTTGTCCCAGGATGCCTACGTTACATCCGGCGACCTTCAACATTGGCCAAAGATTAAAGGTCGTGGGAACCGACAAAGTGGCGCTGTTCTCTGTTGTTATCAGTCATATTTTTAGATAGTGCATCTGATCACGTTTTCCTTATTCAGCCGCAAAAAAGGGCACTGGTTTGTCATTACATAAGAGAACTAAAAAGAATTGTACTGTTATAAAACATGTTTTATTTCAAACCTAAATTTACAGTGATTTTCCTTGATTTATGCGTCCCTTTATTATACGCCCGTTTTTCAATACGGGACGTATTATAAGATCACCCTCGGCGGGCTTAGGGCGGCGTCCACAGCAGTGTCTACTCTCTAATTCAAATCGTTTTTATCCGATCTTCTCCAAACTTGGTAAAAAATGTCTCTAGACAATATCTAGGTCAAGTTCGAATATGGGTCATGACGGGACAAAAACAAGGCCACAGAGTCATTTAGTGCATTTTAAGAATCAGGCAAGGTACCGCTCTCTAACTGAAGTAGTTTTCAGCCGATCTTCACCAAATTTGGTCAGAAGTTGTGTCTAAATGATATCTAGATCAAATTTAAATATGGGTCATGCCGGTAAAATACTAGGTCACGAGATCACTGTCAAGCATTTAGCATGTTGTCGGCTCTCTAATTATAGCAGTTTTCTCCTGATCTTCATCAAATTTAGTCAGAAGTTTTGTCTAGATGACATATAGGTCAAGTTCGAATATGGGTCATGTCAGGTCAAAAACTAGATCACAGGGGTGTATAGTGCATTTCAAGGATATAGCATGGTGTCCGCTCCACAATTAAAGTAGTTTTCATCCGATCTTCACCCAATTTGGTCAGAAGTGGTGTCTAAATAATATCTAGGTCAAGATCAAATATGGGTCATGCCGGGTCAAAAAAATACTTCACAAGGTCACTTAGTGCAATTCAAGCATTTACCATGATGTCTTCAAACGGGCGTGTATTGTGACAGTTTGGCACTTTTGTTCATATTAATTTATTTGTTAAGCAAGACAATGCCAGTTCTTTATTCGATTTGAATAGGGAATAATGAACCAGTTCCTTATTCATTATTCAAACTGAATAAGGAACTATGTTATAAATAAAAAATACCAAAGTAGAAATGTACTGCCTTTGGTATTTTTTATAACCGACCTACATTAATTATACTTTTCGTTGATTTATTTATCTCGTTGGTTCATTTTTGTTTATAATTTATTGAAAGACTATTTCATTTCCTTATTCGATTTAAATAAGGAATACGCAAAAAGTCATGGACGTTTACAATGTAAGTGCCAGTTCCTTATTTGGCTTGAATAAGATCTATTGAAATATACTAGATTACATATGTATATCACATATATGTAAAATAGTGTTTTATGCTTAAGGCATTGTTTATGTGGAGTTAGTATTCGTATTAGAAAATGCCGGTTCGGTTTCAACAAGATATTCCATGCGAAGAAAAACACGAAAATGTAACGTAAGACATAAAGTATATATGTATTCGAGTTATTTTGTTTGTATTTACTTAAGATTTATGCTTTATTTTTTTAAACTTTATATCAAATATGTCAAGCTTGAATAAGCAATACAAAACTATTCCTTATTCCTTATTCGAAAAATAATTAAGAAAATTGAAAAGAGCAACCAACTTACTCTACATTACAAAATGTACCTTTTAAATTGTTACATGAACGGATTTATTACATAATAAGTATTACTTTTAAAATAACAATACCTCATAATGTAATGAAGGATATAAACCGATGAATCGGATTGCCCTGTGATTTAACTGGTGTTTAATCAAATGACTTGCGAAGTTTAATTGAGTATTTTTTTCTGCGGTTATGTTTCCGTTATATTTTATTCCGATAATTATTTTGCATTATCAGGCCCACTTTGAGCGAGCTCATCATACACATTGACATGTTTGTGCATATATTTTTTATTTATTTAATGCTAAGTGTTATCATTAAAGAAAATCGAAAACAATATATCACAGGAAGTTTGACATCTGACATGCATTGTAGTCATTACATGTTTTACTTCCTCTTCGGTTTCAAATGTTCACTCTGCTAGCCACACCTTTGTTAGGATTGACCATACATGTTTGGTATAATGAATGAAGAAAATACCACATTCATACCGCATTTCTTCATTCAGTACATTCTTTTATTTATTAAATATATATGAGCACATTTAAACTTAAAATATCGGATCAACTGTTAAGTGCTCATTTATGCTTGTTTTGATATGTCCTGCATTAAACCGGAAGTCATAGTTTATAAGGCGATTTATATTTATTAAATGGCATGGTCAATGTTTGGTATTTTACACCAAGTCCTTTAAGTTGGCAAGGTAATGGGTTTTGAGTTATTGGGATTGGAATTCAAAGCCAAAGTCGAATTCCTTGCTGTGTATTGGGTGTTTGAACTTTGGCAAATATTAATCTAATGTTGAATACCCAGCTTGGAATTTGCCATTCAAACTATTGCAAATTAAAAAACAGGAAGACCAAAATGTGCACTACATATTCTTAATTTAGCGAATATTATGGTACGATCAAATACCCAGCAAGTTATTGGGTATGTTGTCGAATTTTAGTCAGATTCGATATTTCACCTGTATATTGGATATTCGGGCTAATTTAAAAATATAGCCGGGATTGAATATCGGGTAACCGAGCTGAATGGAATACAGAGATCGATTATCGAGCAAAAACGTGAAAAGAACATCTTTTAAAAAAATTATTAAAATATAGACTATAAACAGACATTTCGTAAGACAGTGTTATGCAGGAACTTTACAAAGGGGCTCTTGGGTATATCCGTGTTTTTATGTTGCGGATTGTCAACTGTGTGCATGTCAATATTTTAGTTCGTTTTTTGACATGTTCAACATATATTATGGTCCTTTTTAGAAGTATAAAAACATGTGTTTAATTGTTTCGCACATAAAGCTAAATATGTATCTGCTTCTGCTACTAGATTGATGTAACTTTACACATTTTATAGCCAGCTTGCGATCTATCACAGCTTAATACTTTAGTGTTTTTTTATAAAATCAAATACAAAGCCCTTCGTGTACAAATGTTGCATTTTTAAACTTATGTCACGCCTAACTTAAAATGTTTGCGGCCTTAAGGATGAATCTTTAAAACATATTTACAAGCATGGGCACCCGGGTAGTTTGAGTACTGAGACGAATGTTCATTGTGGCGACATTTGTGTTCTGAGGTCACTTTTCGGTTTCGACGCAACGTTCATGTTCCGCGTTAATATGCGAAACCACTTTATATTCCATTTGTAGAGTAAGATATAAGCAAATGCAATGATTTGTATTAAAATAACTTAAATAACATTGTTATTTAAAATAGAAAGAATTTTGTATTTGTAAAAAAGTACGCTCCAAAGCTCTGTTATGTATTTGTTTGTTTTTTATGTGTGAGTTAATATCACTACCAATTGTCTGTTAAAATAAATGTGCCTCAGTATGGTTATGTATTCACATAATAATGGTTCTTATTATAAAGTATAATGCTTGTGGATATGATTGTTGATATTTCACTGTTTTTATTATTTTCTTTTATTTTATCGCCAGCATCCGCTCTTCATGTCCCTCATTGCATGCAATTTATGCAAGGCGGTGAAGAAGGAAACAAACGATAAAGTTCTAATTGTCGAAATGGAAAACATTATGAGGTAAGGTTTTATTCTGCACCACTGTATAACAGTTTTCCGGGCATGCCCATGAATAGCATTAATAACATACAAGTGGATAGTTTTAAAACATATCCAGAATTAATAAAAGCAAACGCAAAGCAAATAGTTATTATGTTACATTTATATAGGAAATCCACTTTAAATCAAGGTGACGATTTCAATAGTCAGAACGTTCAGTATGTATTGAGATTTAAGTTTATACAGAGATGTTCATAAATGGTGACGCTCCTGGTCTGCATTGAACATCGTTGTTCATAATGTCTTACATACCCGATCACTCCACGCATAGCTTTACATGACTTGGTGTGGGAAGCAGCAGTTCAAGTACATGTCAAATTTTAAACAAATGATCTCGCAAGAATAACCAAAAGACGGTTCTACACAAAGCAGGACGAATGTTTATCAGACATTTGAACTGATGGGTGAACTTAGCTTGCTACACGTGCTATATGTTATTTAGCAATTATTTTGAGATTCATCGTGTATTGCGTCAATGGTAGTTATCGAGTACAGACTAACAGAAAATCGTATATGTTCCATTCGTTACCAGATGAAAATGAAAAAGCAATGCCGTGAAGTAGTTTTCTGATGTGAGTTGTACTGAAAATATAACGAAATCAGATGCTATTGAATCACAACAACATGCTTTCAGGCAATTTCAGCTTAAATACTAATTATTTAAAATATTGTCTTTTTATATATTGCAACAGGATACAATTTCAAATGTATTTATAGGTGAATAGCTTTTAATGACTTTTCGCAATTATAAGCTTATTAAACTAAAGTTTACTTCATTTCTGTTGTTAGTTTACACGTACTTTCTGCTTTAAATGAACTGTTATGTAAACAAAATAAACAAATATAACTTTTGAACATATCGTCAACGATCTGAGAGCGTTGCTTCGAAGAAAGCTTGTTTGTATTCGTTGATGTGTGGTGACGAAACAATGAATGATAAAAATGTGTGAACTAAAATTAAATCAGCTAGCAAAAACATGAAGCGTTTAACGAACAAAAAAGCAAAGCTTTAGAATGTCGCAAAAAATACTTATGTGCCGATGTTCGGTATTCGGATGTGATTTGTCTTGCTTTGCTTATACACTTAATGTGCGTTAAATGTCCCTTAATTTCAAATCTCGTGTTGATTATCAAAGGTATCGATGACCATATATATGTATGCGCAATTATTTTTTCAACATATTTAAAACCAACATTGCATTAAAGATGATAGTGATTTTATCTATGCTTACATTGACAAGAATAGATATAAGTGAAATAACGTATGTCAATTAGACATAATGTATTTGTTTTGTTTTATACACTTTATCACGAAGCGAGTGGTCTACTGTGGCTATAGATTATCTTAACACATTCTACCAGACATATGGTGAAGCCACATACCTCCAGCTGACAATCACCATGGATTTTTGGTATTCAAAATCATGCCTAGATTTGGCTGTTGAATCGAGCAACATGGAGTTCCTGGCCCAACACGCCTGTCGCAATCTAGTTGGAGATGTCTGGAATGGGCAACGTTTTGATGACGCGTTAAACAAGGTATTTATAAAGGTTAATTTTGTATTCATTAACCGAAATAAATCCGAACTCTGTTAACACTTTCTGCATTTGTATCACGTTTTGAATATCGTCGAATCGTGGTTGATTTTTAAACGGTGTTTATTTGGTACAATACGTATTTATTTTGTATACCTATTTGTCACCTCTTTATGTGTATAAAACGCTGCTTATATAAGTGTATATATAATTCAATAAAGATAGCTTAAGGTAGCGCACCTCTAATGGGCACATATCCAAATATAATCTAATTAATTATTTTTATAATCAGCATCATTTCACTGAACTACATGCAAATTTGTAGGTAGGCTTTCCATGCTTTTTAAAAAAATATACCGATTTTTTCAAAACCACCCCCACGCTCGGCTTTTGTCCAGTTTATTTTCACCCCTGGGGTATATAAAAGTTCCATAATTCATTCAAATTTCCAAATATGGGCATGCAGTTGGTGTGTACAGATGCTGTAAAGGTGTTTAAAGTTTAAACAAGATGAAATAAGTATTCTTTTACAGACATTTATTTTTTACAATTTTTTATCTATGGAAGAGCGCCATGAAATGTAAGTGATTTCAGCCAAGTAAAAATTGGGTCGGTTAAAAACAAAGTGTCATTAAATTCAAAATAGTATCATTTAAGTCATATTTTTAACTTAGTTTTTATAGAAACACTATATACAGCAAAAATACCAAGAAATAGACAGATTTACCGTTTACTTTTTGAAATAAAAATAAAAATGCAACATGCATGGTTCGTATTTTCAACAGTAAATCACCCAATTTCGCCAAAATGTTGTTTTAATTTTAATAATTGAAGAATATGCATAAAAATTGCAACATATTTAACAATAAATATAGCTTAAATGCGATATTAAATCAAATTACGTTAGAAAATAAATAAAACGCGTCGCAAAAAAGTATACGTCGTCGGCAGGATTCGAACCTGCGCGGGAATATCCCAAAAGATTTCTAGTCTATCGCCTTAACCACTAGGCTACGGCACCTAATAGTAGGCTCTTCAACCTTCGAAGAAATCGCGGGAAATCATTAGAGGTGCGCTACCTTAACGCAAACTTAACATTAAAAATGTCGCCTTTATATTCGCCAGAGCAGCATGGAACATTAATGCAACTGTTCACCTACAAAGCATGTATATCAAAAAATCGCTTTGCTATTTATATAGACACATAATAAGTATGAGGGACTGTGCTACAATACTCTACTATAGTGCATGTAATCAAACTAATTATTGCGGTCAAGTTAGATGACGTTTACCTGAATGTTTTATTATTTATTGAGTAACAAACAAAGATGTTGTTGTTATGTAAAACTTAGTGTTTACACTATGAAATTCAAGATCGAAACGACATTCTTCTACTGTTTTTTTCTCAAAATTTGATTTACAAACAAAATGTACAAACATGAATACAGGCTTTATGAGGCTTGCAACAAAGCCGATGCATAGAATACGTTCGAATACACATACAACTTCTTTATTTGTCATGTTATGTTAAACATTTTTTTGTTTTATACACAGTGGTGATCGGGCTGGATGTTTTCTTTAACATAAAGTGCCGTTATATCACTCTCTTACTTTATTTGATCATTCTTTACGTTGCTTATCCGCAATATATCTTCTAAGTTGAACAACTTTCGTTTTATCCTATTTCAGTTAAACGGGTCATTGTCAGACACAAAAAGGATCGAGTTCTTCTTGAACAAAATGAAGGCTCCAAAAACGAAATTCGCGTACACTGTGGTATGTTATGAACCATCTGGTTAAAAAAAAATTACATACATTGTAGCATGTGAGAGAAAATGCGTATATGCATATATTTGTATTAACAGACAGACGGCATTTGCTCTTGTGCGTCTTAATTGTGCATACGAAGGTTTACGATTAAGATTAATTTGAAAGGCAAAATGGCTGTCACCGGACTGATAGGTTACGATTCATTACGATATTACGTCTCGTTTATTGTCTCAAAAGTGACTGGTCTTCGCATATTTGAGCTATCCGAGCAGTCGTAAATCAGTTACAGTCACATGTGTTCTACAATAGTAATTTTGTAAACAACATTCAACACAGAATTGAGAACAATGCACATTATGTAAAATGCAAACACAAATATAAACACCAACTAATCATGTGAAACTGAGAATCTACATCCAAGCAAAGTGACTTTGAATAATTAAATGGTAATTAAATTGAATGCGTTTTAATGCCCTGTTATTATTGTTTAATTGAAGTTCCAATGCCATGAGGTTAAATTTTATTTACACTTATATGTATCATGAATATTGCTGGGCGAAGTGTGAGGTTGAGCGCTTTAAAACCGGTTTAAACCCCAATGCTTTACATTTACCGTTCCAAGGCGGTGACCCCAGCTTTATTCTTATATGTGTTTATTTTGTTTTGTATTGTGCTGTTTTGTTCTGTTTTGGCAATTGGTCACTTGCCTTAAATAAAGGACTAACTTATTGCATATAATGAGAATGCAATACTGCTCCAGCAGCTGGGGTTTCCCTTCTTTATATTGAAATAGGATCTCTGGGTCATATGCTTCGCTTGATTTGGTGGAAGAAATACACGATTACAGACACCTCTGTGCGAACGTACAAAAGGAATATTTGAACTTTCTGAAAAAAAAATCGCATCTAAATGCGTAATACATGCAATGCAATTGATGTTAACATGATTGTGATGTATTGAAGGGCGCTCATTCTTACACTTAAACCTGTGCAAATTATAAAAAAGATTGCAACGTCGATAAGACACATTTCTGCAAACAATAACAATTTTGAAATAACAATAAATTGAGAATCTGTGTCATCAATTTCGTTGATCATACGCGAAATGTTCGTAATGTAGAACGTACAAAGTTCCATACCAAGTTGATGATTCGGATCTTATATAATACATGCAATATAAATTGGCGTGGTCTGTATTGATAATCCATTCCGGTCATTTGCTATAAACTATGTCTTTCATCTTGTAAAACTATACCCTAAAGCGTGCACTGAATATTAAACAAATGATAGCCTACACGTTTTGCTCAATGTTAATAATGAGTTAACGATTGCAGGTTAAAATCTTTATTAACTGTCCAATAGGAAACTTCAATTATATCAATATTATATATCAATATTTCGTTTATTTAATAAATGACATGTTGTTGTTGTTGATATTCTTTGTAAGAAGTCAATTTATTAATATTGAAATGTATCGCTTTGATTTCCTCGTCGTCTGTTTTTACATAGATGGCGAAATATCGAAGATGCAAACAGGGTGATACAATTGGATAATTGATTACTAAGTCATGGTATTGACCTTCATTTTTGAAGTACATATATATGCAGAGATATATAGATGATATTTGTTGAATGCAGTGCAAGTCGCAATATTATTATATGACTAGTCATATAGTTCTTATTTCCGAGTGGTTGATACTATCGAAATAACAAAAATAGGTTTTATTCAATGCGTATGTACCATATATTTATAAAATGTGAAAATCGTGATCGAGCGTAATAAGTGGTCGAGTTACTTAATTTCAATTATGCAATAGGTCGACATAGATATTCACGTATTGTTAGGGCTATTTACCTATTGTTTAAAACCATTCCAACAATAGTTGAACTAAAATCAATTTTGTAATAAGCTGAAGTAAAACGATAAAAACTTATTAATTCGCTTAAGCAAGAATGAAATGACCACGTAATAATTGACTGGTATTTTTAACTTATTCACCGTCTAGCATGAACAACATTCGCAACCATTGATGTAATAATTATTAACAAACCGCACGCACATTTTCCGGAAAATAAAATTCGAATATATCATTCAATTTATTGTTCTTAAATAGGCAGTACCAGAATATAATCCAAATATGCCTGTTTGCAATTGCGCTTTTTTTACTGATAAGCAAGCCATCGTGTGTATACGGGGTATTTTGTGAAACGTAATTGAAAGAGATTTATGCAACAAGAAAACTGAATGCACAGGCTTTTAAATTAGTTAATTGTTGTTGAAATCAATGCCTTTGAGACTTTACCGCATTGTGCGGTGATTCCAAACTTACGGAAACGTAGATTCATGTTGATACAATATAACAGTTTTGAAAAAGGTGATCGTCTGTACTAACCCACAAATTGTAGCTGATGAAACTGATGTAGCTGATTAAAAAAAGGAATATTGGTAATAGTGTTTTATTATGCTATTGTTAAATATAATTTTTTACATAGCTCGTTTTGACGAAGATCTCTTTTTTTTACCTCATTACGGATATTGCTTAAATCTCATTGATGAAGAATCTTATCTTCTACAAAAATAATTGACCAATTGTTCAACGTTTTAACATCTTCATTCATACACATTATTCGATACGGCGTTGTACCGATAAAACTCGCATGTATCGTATTTACAATGAATACATAAAAGCGAGTAATGTATTGTTGCTGTTTTGTTTACCAACAGATCTCGTATTTGGTGTTTCTGAGCCTGTTCGCGTACGTGCTGTTGTTTGATCTAAAGAAAACCGTATCGACACAGGAATTCGTGTTAATAGCATGGGTACTGACCATATTGGTTGAAGAAACTAGACAGGTAATCCATAAAATAATCACACAATGAAAAATTTACAACAATGCAAATAGGATATGTAAACAATTAACTTACATGCAATCATAATAATGATTTAATATCAGTAAAAATTACATACATTGTTGTTATTCTTGTAGCACACTTAAACAATGTTTTATCAAAACATACGTGTATTCAGTGTGGTTAAACATAGTTTAACGTTTAAAGTCATCCTTACAAAAAATCGTTTCAAGACACTCGTATACATTTTAGTTTTTAATGTATAATTGTACATAATCGTATGTACAATTTATAAAATGCTTAATACATTATGTATATTGAAGTCATACTTAAGTTTTAATATGAGGAAAAATCACACACATAAATAAGCAACTAATTTACACCTGAAACAATGTCATTTCCCTGATCTATCTCACAAACATTAACTCGGCTTGATTTATATCACAGCAAAGGACAACAAACGCAATACTCCGCCTAAATAGTAACCTACAAGGATTTAAACAGATATACCATTATCCACTAAAACTATTATATGAGATATTAATTGGTAATATTATTTTTTTACACATTAAACACACACTCATTGATAAACGAAAATTATGCATACGCTCAATATGCAATGACATCTCTTCATAAATACTAGAACATCGTATCGTTATTAGGCTTCGTATTTTACGTGGTTGAGAAGAAAACAACGAAATCGCAGACTGGTATTGCAACATCATTGCGTGTTTCCTGGTGTAAAACAGGATGCGGATGTCATACTATATTAGACTTTAAAACTTATCCGGGTACCACACACGGACTATATAGACCGCAGGCTAGTGTTGCATAAGCGAGAGAAGGGCTTTTGAACTGGCTTTGAATTGCATGCTCTATTGACGGACTGACGCTCAAGGTAGCATAAGCTATGAACGGAATGTTACACAGGCTAAAGGTGGCATTCGCTATGGACGGACTGTAACACAAGCTTAGGAAAAAAACACCCTATGTACGGACTGTTACACGGGCTTAAGGTGACATTCGCTATGGATGAACTGATCCACATGCTCGAAGTGGCATTAGCTTTGGGCAGACTGATATACATACTAAAAGCGGCATACGCTTTTGATGGACTGTTACGCAGGCCCAGGTTTGCATACGCTTTGGACGGACTGTTACATAGGCTGCAGTTTGAAAGCGCTGTAGATTGACTGTTACAATTACTTTGGGAGGCTTAAGATATGGATGTACGGTTAGAACACATGCTCAGGGTGCCATACATATGATTGTAATGTAACACATACTAAGGGTATCGTCAGCTATTTATTGACTGTTACACATGCTCAGGGTTTCAGAAGCAATCGATAGACGGTTACACAACCTCAGTGTGGCGTAGGCTATAGAATAACTGCTACACTATTTCAGATTGTCATAAGCTATGGATGGTTAGTGTTAGCAGCAATACATGGATTGTTTCATTATAATGTCACAAGCAATTGATGGATTGTTACACATGCTCAGGATGACATAAGCTATGGATGGACTGTAACACAGGCTGTTGGTGGCATAACATATGGGTAAACTTAATTGTTGACATGTTTAACTAAATGATCTTGCGCCTAATAAGATGTTTAAAATACATATTGATATACATACCCTGTACTGAACTTGCGACACATTGAGTGTGCTGCACATGAGCTCTATGAGTTACACAAGCTCGAGTGCTTCCAGGCGGAGTGCTACACATGCGCATAGGGCCTCCCTAGATCTAATTGAGCGCTTCTCAAAACTAATATGCTTTACACAGTGCTGTATATGTTTCATATTGCCATAAGAAAGTCAAATAAGTTACACAGGCGCTTGGATTGACAATGGTAATATGTGTTGTAATGCCTCTATGCGCTACCCAGGGCAATGCAGCTTAAACATTGTTTAAGAAAATACAAACGTTATTTATGATATGTGTGCTATTTGTGATACATGTTGCACATACTTGGCGTCTTACATGGGCTATATTAGTTACACAGCGTATCCGAACAACATAATATTACATAGGTTGTATGTTTTACATAGACTCTCTAACTAAACATGTATATTTTTTATTATTGTAGGCTTTATGACCTACGTGGTTGTCACATTGTCGATTGGTCACACTAATACACAAGTTTAATCAGTTTTTATTGCGATTAATTTTTGTTGATTTAACTCTAACACAATATGTTCCGATATTCGTGTCGTGAGATCAAAACAAGGCCTGACGGCCTTGCCCACAACAAAATGTAATTGTGACCTATATTCCCGGTTGACTAACGTGTTTACTGACTTTTGTACTGAAATGAATATATAAATAAACATTGAAACCCTCAGTGGTGACGTGTGCAATTTTTACCGAAACATGTGCACAGGCACGTGTCCACAGGTAACGACGTAATATGACGTATGCAACGGACGCAGGTGGATGTTAGCTTTTCATTTACATGAAAATATACAACAATTAATTGGCTGCATGTGATTACCCAAGACATGACACATAAATGAAACAATCGATGGGATATGACTTAGTGAATTCTCCCCGTCTAGTTTGACGTAAACATATGATGTTTATTTGTATATCTATTTAGGTAGACACCATAGTGAAATTAATGCAAAACAAACATAAATTTATACTATCCTTAGTAATCTAGCTTATGCACTGTGTGACAAGGTCTTTCATAGGATTTTGTGGTACAAGTGGTATATATTGTTCAAAGGTTCTTTTTGTTCCACACGAGGTAGGTCTCTTTCAAAAGCTCGTGAATCTTACATTGGCCTTTATAAAAAAAATGGATGCTTCAAATAATCGAAATACTTACACAGACTGTGTGATGTCACACGCACACTAATACCACAGGCAAACTGTGTGTAAAACAGATACAAATACCATTTAATATTATCAAATAATCGGGAGTATACGCACTGTTCTATAGGGTTCTATTTAAATTCGCCTCAGGAAAAATAATAAACACACACTATTGCACTTTTCAACTATATGATACTTTTATTACACTATAGTTATTTAAAGATTTCACTATATACTTTACTTTTCATATAAAGCATTAAAACAACTCTTTTCTATTATTCCTTTTATTGCTATAAAATATGTCCATGTCTATGCTGCTTTCTCTATAAAACCTAAATTTAACTGAACTAAAACAAAGCTTATTCTAACAGCTATTTTAAATGTCAAAACATCTATTCAATTTGCTGCAGGAAAGAAGAGCATGGTGAAATTAATTCTCTTTCAACAGAGTGATATTTAAAGTAAACAACAGGCAACACAATGTTGTTATTAATTTCATGGTTAAATGCTACCCATTAATTTCCCTGCAGAACATTCTCCCCTACCTTGATAAACTTCAAAATGTCAAGTATACCAGATGTATGCTAACTGCTTATGCTAACTGTACTCTGTCAAATTTCAAAAGTATGCCATATACTATATTCTATCAAATGCTGTTAGTATAAGACTTATACTGTATTCTATCAAATGTTAACAGTATGACATATCTTCTGTTCTATTTGCTTATCTAGATTCAGTGGAAGCGTTACTTTTACTATACTAACTACATGTATAATTTACTGTAATATCAGACTACAATACAAGCAAGACACTTTAATCTCAAAATTCTGAATTACAAACAATCACATTATTTTTATAAACAAAACTATAACATTTCACATGCATATATATGATAAAAGTGTGTAATAAAAGCAACAAATAATATACATTCTCTATCATCAAAATGACATACAATGTATAGTAAACTAAAATGTAATTACAAGACATCAATCAAAATTTCAAGCTCTTCAGTTTCACAAAATGTTCACTATGTTTGTCTTCCCAAAAATAGGATATACAATTATTATTATGCGCTCTGAGTCAAATTGCAAATCTGCATATAAAACTTTTTACACCTAACAGTAATAGTTACTGTGGTTGCTTTGTGGATTATTATGCCAATTAACACAACAACCAACATTCAACTAGCTTATTTACACTTGCACTTGGTCTTGAAGCTGAGTTCATGCTCTAATCTTCTTCCTCTGGCACAATTAAACAAAGTCTTGTAATTGATCTCTTCAAAACTGATTGTCCAATACGAACACTGACAGCACGAACATGACCATCAGCTCCTGGGAAAATCTCCACTATTCTACCAAGCGGCCATCGACCTCTAGGCTGCTCAGGATCGACAACAAGAACAACGTCTCCCATCCTAAAGTCTCTGTGTTGTTGAAACCACTTCTTTCTGCCAGCAAGCATTGGCAGAAACTCTCGCAACCGACGTTTCCAGAAGTGTTTCACGAGTTCTTGTACATGT
Organism: Dreissena polymorpha; assembly: GCF_020536995.1. NCBI lineage: Eukaryota > Metazoa > Mollusca > Bivalvia > Myida > Dreissenidae > Dreissena > Dreissena polymorpha. The sequence goes on from NC_068369.1 coordinate 33,093,476, forward strand.
CTCCAGCGTTTAATTGGGCTATAATCTGTGTCGTCAACTGAGTCTGGAGCAAACTGGCCTCCAACTTGTCCAAACAGGAAATGGTTCGGAGTAAGCGGTGTGCAATCATAAACATTTGCAGACTGGTATGTTGGTGGTCGAGAATTAATCAAATTTTCAGCACCAGTACACGCTGTGATGAGCTCTTCATCAGATATATCAGCTGATGTCAAGATTGCTGATATTGCTCGTTTTGCTGATTTAATCATTATTTCATTTACGCCACCCCAGTATTGCGCCGCAGGAGGGTTGAAAAACCACTGTATTCCTCGGTTAGCAGAACTTTCTTTGATTTTGTCTTTGTCAACATTCTGCACTAGTTCTCTTAGTTCTTTATCTGCCCCGACAAAGTTAGTGCCAATGTCAGAATACACTGAAACTGGTAAACCTCTCCTATTCACCATTCTGTAGAATGCATTCAAGAATGCGTTTGTGTCGAGACCAAAGGCTATTTCTAGGTGCACTGCCCGTGTTGATAAGCATGTGAATAGACAGAGGTATCTCTTTGCTCGTCTTGTTCCCCTTCCCTGGATTGTAATGTAAGGACCACCAAAGTCTACTGCGACATTACTAAATGCACGCATGGTTACTTTTGTTCTCACTTGAGGTAAAGGTGCCATGATTTGATCCTTTGGATGGCCTTTCATTCGTTTGCATTCAGAACACTTGCTTCCCCAGTCTCTTATTTGTTCTCCAGCAGCTACAATCCAGTATTTCACTGACAGATCAGAGAGTGTTTGGTTTGTTCCGCTATGATTGTTCTTTTCATGGGCATCTTTTACTATTAACTCTGTAACTGGACTCTTTCTGGGTAGTAACACAGGATATTTAGTGTCATACGGAAGAAATTCAGGGTACTTTAATCTACTGTCACTTCTCATCATCCCTTCGGTGTCTAATCTTGGATACAGTTTGATCAGTTTGCTGGAAATTCCTACTTTCTGATTCTTACTAAGTTTATTATACTCTTCTGCAAAATATCTTCTCTGTGTCTCTTTGATCATTTCATTCTTGCTTTCTTCAATTTCAACTACATTCAATGGCCCACGGACTCGATCTTCTTTCTTCATTTTGCAGTTTTCAACAAATCTAATGACCCATGCTCGAATTCTAACACGTTTTGTCCAATTTGAATATCTTTCCGGACTAAGTCTCCACTCTTCTTGTGACACAAAAAATGTACGCAAATTTGTTTGTGCTGTTTTTCGCATTTCAAGTTTTCCATCATTACCCACATCAATTTTGCATTTTGGCCATTCATTTTCACTTTCTTTTAGGAAGCTGGGGCCTTCCCACCAATTGTTCGCAATAGCAAGACTGTTAACAGGTAAACCTCTTGACACATAGTCTGCTGGGTTTTCGTTTGTTGGAACATATCTCCATTGACTTGGATTTGTTTCTCTGTGAATTTCACCAATTCTGTTTGCAACAAATGTTTTAAATTGTCTGCTGTAATTTCGTATCCAATATATGACAGTCATGCTGTCCGACCATAATGTTACTTGTTTGATTTCAATTTCAAGAGTTTTGCAAATCCTTGTTGTAAGTTTTAAACCAAGTGTTTCTGCAAGTAGTTCAAGTCTTGGGATACTAGTAGATTCTATGGGAGCAAAGCGACTTTTTGCAGCTACAAAGCGTACAGTCACATCTTCATTTTCATACTCACATCTCAAATATGTTACTGCTCCATATGCAATTGATGACGCATCTACAAATGTATGAATTGACATTGACTTCAGCTGTGTTTCATTATTTTCGTTTCTGAGACAACGTGAAATCTTGATCTTATCTAAATGTTTAAGCTCTTCGAACCACCTTTCAAAATTCAACTTCTCTGCTTCTCTCACGTTTTCATCCCAGTCAACCCCACTTAACCAAATGTCTTGCATGATTTTTTTTTCCTCGCACTACATATGGCGCTAAAAAACCTAAAGGATCAAATATCCTACAAATAGTCTTCAATACATTTCTCTTTGTGATTTCATCTGGCATGTTCATTTCGTCACCGACTTTGAATATAAATTCATCATGTTTTGCTTGCCAGGATATTCCAAGAGCTTTAGTTGTTTGCAGATTTTCTGTTCCTAAATATATTTCTGCTGCTCTATCTTCTTCTGGTATTGTTTTTAAGACTTCTAGTGAATTTGAAATCCACTTTCTAGCATGCATATCAGCTTTCTGCCACAGCTCTCTCAATTGTCTACAAAGTTCTATTCCCTCTGTCACGTTTTTCGTAGAATCCATGCTATCGTCCATGTAAGTAGACTTTAGAATTGTCTCAGCCGCCATCAGATATATTTCAGCATGGAGCACAGCATTATGTTGAGATACATACTGGGCTAGATATGGTGATGAGTTAACTCCGAACACTAAACGTGTGAATTCAAATGTTTCGATGGGGCTTTCTGGTGATTCTCTCCATAGGAATATTTGGTATTTTTGATCCTCACTTGCTAGGCCAACTTTCAAATACATCTCCGCTATGTCACAGACCACTGCGATCTGATTTCTTCTGAACCTTAGCAACACATCAAACAGTTTTATTTGCAATTTTGGACCTGTACTTAGGTACTCATTCAAACTTGTGCCTTCAAGTTTAGATGATGCATCAAACACAATGCGAACTTTTGTTGTCTCCTTTTCTGGCCTCACTACAGCAAAATGTGGCAAATACTATCCTTTTTCATTGTCTTTTCTTTCAATCTTCTTAATAAAGCTTTTCTCTTCATATTTCCTTATAATATCACTATACTACCGCTTTAATTCAGGAGATTTCTTCATTTTGTTCTCAGTGCCATATAGTCTGTTTAAAGCACTACTATAGTTGTCAGGTAATGTTTCTTTATCTGATTTCCACGGCAATGGAACTATATATCTATTGTCTTTGTGTTCAATACTGTTTTTTATTTTAAACTGCACTTTCTTGTCTTCTAGTGACATTTGGTTACACTCCGTTTCACTTTCAACTTCCCAAAAAAAAAACTGTTTCAATGAAGTATCCAAGGTATTATAAGCATGAAACACAAACATGCTAGTGCTATCATGATTATTCTCTCTATTTATTGGCCCAACACATGTCCATCCAAGTGGTGTCAATCTAGCCACTGGTTCACCATCACCACCTACTATCTCTCCAAGTGACCTATGAAGGTGTGCATAGTCAAGACCTATCAGTAAATCTATATTTTTCTTTCTACCAGTACTTGGAAATGGTATGTCTTTAAGATGTGGCCACTGCTCTTTCATTATTTGCCAATTCACTATGTTTGAAGTTTTCCAGTTACATTTCTTGTTGTTTGTGCTTCCATTGAAAGTTCATATTTTCTATTTAAGCTCTGGAGTTTGAACATAACATTCATAGTCAACACAAATAAAACAGGAAATATTAAATACAGTTCAAAATAATAAAGATGCAAACCCAAACACCTTATGGGAAGTAATTAAAGGAAATATACGTAACACAACAATTAGATACACATCATTTAAACAAAAAGAAACACACAAACTTGAAACTGAAACCATCAAAACCATTGAAACACTTGAAAAACAATTGCATCAAACAAACACAAATGACACCACCGACATTGAAAATGAAATAACATTAAAAAAACAAATATTAGATGGAATCTATCATACACATCTCAATGGAATAATACTAAGAGCGCGGGCACAGCATGTTGAACACAATGAAAAGAATACAAAATATTTCGCAAACATTGAAAAACGTAGGAGTGAACAAAAAACTGTACACAAATTAGTAGTCAATGGCAAAGATATAACAAACAGAAGTCAAATACTAGAAGAACAACGTTTGTTTTTCGAAACCCTCTATAAACGAAAAAATGTTGAAAATAACACTCTTTTTAAAAATACACATCATGCTTTAAACCAGGAAGAAAAAGAACTGTGCGACGGATTGCTTAATGAATATGAATGTGGATTAGCCCTAAAAGAAATGCAAAATAACAAAAGCCCAGGATCTGATGGCATCACAATCGAATTTTATAAAATATTCTGGAATGATATAAAAACACATCTAATTAATTCACTTAACTATTCATTTAACAACGAAAACTTAACTACGCTACAAAAACAAGGTATTATTTCACTTATTCCAAAACCTGGAAAAAACTTAGAATCCTTATCAAACTGGCGCCCGATTAGTTTACTAAACAATGATTACAAAATTGCAACTAAAAGTATAGCAAACAGAATAAAAAAAATATTACCATCAATCATTTCAAAATCTCAATCTGGTTTCATAAAAGGACGTTACATTGGTGAAAACGTTCGTCTTATCCAAGAATGCATAAACTATTTCAACAATTCAAATAATCCTGGTCTAATATTCTTTGCAGACTTTGAAAAAGCATTCGATTCGCTTGATCATTCATTTATGTTCTCTTGCTTAGAAAATATGAACTTTGGTGAAAGTCTCATTCAATGGGTCAAACTATTCTATACCGATATTAACAGTATAATCATCAACAATGGCTTCTTCTCAAACAGTTTTAACATCGAACGAGGGGTTCGACAAGGATGTCCACTCTCATCATCGCTATTTATTATTTGCATAGAGTATCTATCACATCACATCCAATCAAATGAACACATAAAAGGCATATCACTAGAACCTGACGAAGAAATCAAACAATCCCTATTTGCTGATGATGCAACTTATTTTTTAAATAACAATAGCGATTCTTTCCATAACCTCATAGAGTCGCTAACCATTTACGGAATGACATCGGGTCTTAAACTAAACAAAAGTAAATGCACTGTGCTACGAGTAGGTAAATTAAAACAAAGTAATGTTCAATATAAAAAAGAAATGAAATTTAATTGGACATCCGATGAAGCCACAACGTTAGGAATTACATTCACAAATAATGAAAAGGATACAGTTCTTAAAAACATAATACCTAAATTACAGAATTTTAAAAACTGCTTAAAATCATGGCATCATCGTAAACTTACACTAATCGGAAAAAACACAGTATTGAAAACGTTTGCACTTCCTAAATTAATATATGTATTAACAGTTCTCCCAAATCCACCAAGTGATGTTATTAACGATATAAAATCAGCAATATTCAATTTCATATGGGACGGTAAGCCTGATAAAATAAAAAGAACTCAGTTAATTCAATCTGTAGAAAATGGAGGTATCCAATTAACGAACATTGAATCATTCTTGAATGCAATCAAATGCAGCTGGGTTAAACGATACCTAGATAATACCAATACGAGTAAATGGAAATTATTCTACCAGAAAATCCTAAAAAAATATGGTGACTCCTTACTCTTTGAATGTAACATCAGCAATAATATCTTACATGAAATTGCAAACGAAAACATATTTCTGTCTGATGTTCTATCAGCGTGGAGTGATGTCACTCATAACTTAGAGACCCAAACCAGCAGTAAAACAATTTTATGGAACAATAAAGACATAACTTCAAACAATAAGACGTTTTTCTATAAAGACTGGTTTGAACGAAGCATTAAATATGTCGACCAATTATATGACTACAGAATTAAGGATTTCTACTCTTTTGATAATATATGCTACATATACGGAATACCTTCAAATAATTTTTTGAAGTACTACACACTTATCAAAAGCATACCCATACATATTAAATCGGAAACCAATACAAATAATACACCATGTACTCAAACAACATTTGTAGAAAACATACTTGGAAGAAAAAACAAAACAAATAAAATATTTTACACACTACAAATTAAAAACCCTACAGAAAACTCCAAAATCCAAAATAAATGGCAAGTTCTTTTTGGAGAAAATGAACTTAATTGGAAACACATATTTACCATGCCATATAAAGCAACTATTGAAAGCACACTGAGAAATTTTCAATATAAATACATCCATAGAATTATAGCTACAAATAAATATCTCTTTAAATGTAAATTATCTAACTCAAATCTGTGTGACTTCTGCAGTGAAAACATTGAAACTATAGAACATCTTTTTTGGGAGTGCAAACACATCCAGCCTATTTGGAATCAACTAATATCTTTTCCTGAACAACATCAACTAAACGTTAAACTATCTCTCTTAAATGTAAGTTTCGGAATTAACTCATTGAAATCAATAGACTGTAATAATATTGTGAATTTTATGGTTATATTAATGAAATATTTTATCTTAAACATGAAGTACAAAAAACAAGTACCAAATTTTAATTGTTTTGTCCATAGTCTTAAACTAAAAATTCAAATTGAGAAAGAAATAGCCCTCAGTAATGACACATTACACATCTTTGAACAAAAATGGAATCGGATTAAATTCTCATAATGTTTTGTCCACTTATATACATTTCACTCTAATGCTAGTCTATCTCTCTAAAATAGTTTGTTTATTTTTTTTAATTCTTATTTTTTCAGTCAGACAAGATCATTGTGAATATACAACAAAACACACAAGTCCAGTATCTTTTCTTTCAACTTTATACAATTCATCATATTTCATAACTATTCCTCTGTTGTTCTTTTCTTTTCTCTCAAAAAATAAATAAATATATATTAGCATATCTTGTATAACATGTCTGAACTATATTGCTTTGTACAATCACGATGTTGTATGATCATATACATGTTTACATTGTATGTATGATATTGAATAATAAAAACATTCATAGTGCTGAATCTATCTGATTTTCCATTCATCACATTAACTTCTATGTTTTTTTCTTTTACCTTGGAGTTGTAATTCACATGCAACATCTTCGTTTAGATAAGACGTTGTACTCCCGTCATCCAACAATGCATTGATGACTAATTCACGATTGCCTGTTGATACTACTACCGGAATGGTTCTCAGCGCAATACTTGATCTATTATGGGCACTATATGTCTTCGAGACATCTTCTTGTGGTACTGGGTGAAATGCATTAGCATTAACATTCAAAACATCTCTATGTAATAGTATGTTGTGTGTCTTTGTGCAACTTTTTATTCCACACTGTCCTTTTAATCTACATTCTTTCCCCATATGATTACCTGTAAGGCATCTGAAGCAAAGTCCAGCATCTTTTGCTTGTTTCCATCGTTCTTCTACATTCATAGCCTTAGATTTGATGCATTCCCATGCATTGTGATTTTCTCTGCAAATTTGACATTTAACAAATTGTTTTTGCCTTGCGTCTGTTTTTAGTAAGGTCTTTTGGGGTTTCATTCGCAGGTTTTCTTGTTGTTTCAAACCATATATAGTCTCATTTGCATGAACTGCATATTCCGTCTCTTCATTCACAAACGTTCTCAATGTTTCAACAGAGTCTGGTAACGATTTGCCATGGAGTGTTCTCATATAGCGTGTTAACATGGTTTGTGGCAGTTTCTTTAACAAACGGTGGTATAACAAACCTCCTTCAAGATCCTGAACACATGGTTTACTTCCTTTAAGTTAATAACTGCAATGTCAAGTAAATCAGCGAATTTTTCAAGTTCTTTAGGTGATTCATTCTTTAACGTGTGGAAATTCTCTAACTCATCTAAGAATTGGTTTACTACTCTTTTGGTACCACCATATTTCCTGTCAAGCCTTTCCTTTGCAGCATTATATGCCTCTTTCGAATGTCCCAGATTTTTAATAGCATGTAGCGCTTCGCCACCTAGGTACTGACGTAATTGCAGAAGTTTGTACTGTGGGGTACTTGGCGATTCGTCAATACATGCTTGAAAAGCTGCCTTCCATGCAAGGTACTTTGTTTTGTCACCAGTGAACACGGGAATCTTTACTCTTTGAAGTTGTTTCCACATGTCTTTGCCTAATGCGTAATCTGATTTACTGTCGTCTACATGGTTTGATTCATGATCTTGGTCAGACTTGGAGCTTACTTTGTGGTCAGACTCGGAGCTTACTTTGTGGTCAGACTTGGAGCTTACTTTGTGGTCAGACTTGAAGCTTACTGTGGAAACTTCATCATATAAACTTACGAGTTCATCATACTGTTTTTCAAAAATGTCAATTTCATTCAAAGTACTTGCCAATTCTGTTGAATCTTTCACCACTAAGGCTAGGTCTTGAACACTTTGCACTGCCATGTCCATAGCCTCTTCAACCTTGTCAAGAGACTCTTTCGCAAGATCTTTATTTGGCGTATTATCGCTTAAAATGTCTTTCATTTTATTACGCGCCCTGGTGAATGCTGCTTTACATCGTGATTTCTTCACTTTTAATTCTACCAAATTCTCCTGAGGGGCCTCTTGAGGGGTGTCTTCATCTTCTTTGTCATCCATTGTGAGATGTAGAAATAGGCAAACCACGCTCTGCTACCAAATTGTTCTATAGGGTTCTATTTAAATCCGCCTCAGGAAAAATAATAATAAACACACACTATTGCACTTGTCAACTATATGATACTTTTATTACACTATAGTTATTTAAAGATTTCACAATATACTTTACTTTTCATATAAAGCATTAAAACAACTCTTTTCCATTATTTCTATTATTGCTATAAAATATTTCCATGTCTATGCTGCTTTCTCTATAAAACCTAAAATTTAACTGAACTTAAACACAGCTTATTCTAACAGCTATTTTAAATGTCAAAACCTCTATTCAATTTGCTGCAGGAAACAAGAGCATGGTGAAATTAATTCTCTTTCAACAGAGTGATATTTAAAGTAAACAACAGGCAACACAATGTTGTTATTAATTTCATGGTTAAATGCTATCCATTAATTTCCCTGCAGAGCACGCACCATTTTGTGGTCGCAAAAAGTGTGCATATAATTCGAGCTCAATCACTTGTTTGTGAGACTATATATAGCCACACTCCAAATACTTATATTCGTCCCCTCACATTGCTTTGGTGGTCCTCATGTTTATTCCATTCAGTGTTATACTACACAAAAGTGCCAATTATGGTGCATATAACACAAAAACACACATACAGGACAACATTTTAATCATCAAGTACCATGTTGCATACATGTTATCACTTGTATACACCGACGCAATTTCTAAATTAATAGCGTTATATTTATTGCATTATATTTGTAACTTAAGAACGAGAAACTCAATTAAAACTTCTGACCATATATCTAATGGTAACTTTTCATGAAGTTATCACGAGCTTCTTTTCTTTAAAATATTTGTACATATACGTATTTGTTTGAATTCATAACGTTACACTATCGCAAAAATAGTGTGTATTAAACATCAGTTTAATTTCAAATATGTTAACATGTACTTGTATGCTCTTGCTATACACGAGATTATCACAACAAACGTATTTTATGAATTCAAACACTTTTTTTGCAAATAATAGGGCGTTGATACTCCCCGGCGAGAAAACATAGTCACATATAATGCATCTCCGTTTGTTTGTTGTAGATGCATCAGATATATCAGATGCCTGGTAATGAGATGGCTAGTTCATGTGTTCAGAGGTTGTTCAGAACATTGAAGAATTACTTTTTGGAAGTATGGAACTGGATCGATATGTTTACGATCGTCATGTTTTTACTTGGATTCGGACTGCGATTTAAACACTCTCCAGACTTGTTTGATTGGCCAAGAGTCGTGCTTGCTGTCGATTTTGTCGCGTTCGTCTTCAGACTCGTGCAAATATTCTCTGTTCAGAAAACCCTTGGCCCTAAACTCATTATAATTCTACGGATGGTATGTGTATAATGTGTTGACATTGCTAATTACATATATCATGTAGCAATATTAAATAAATATGCATTATCTGATTTCATGTAATACACGTTTTTAATCTAATGTCATAAATCAATTCAGTTCATTTAGTTAGATAATTATTGGCGATAAGAGTTCCTTGAAAATAGTGAATGCGATATATTTTGAAGTATCATGAAGAGACCAGATATTTTCAAAATACACAGAGTGACCTGTGGTATAATTTATGAAGATGTATTGTTTCACTTTGTTCAGAAAAATTAATTTCTTAACGAGTCAAACGTCTACAAAAGAAGTAGTATGTTAAGGAATTTCGAAATAAGATATGCATTTTCTAGTTTTTTGTTTTTAAATTAACCAATTCGTACCAATTTGTGTTTGTCAAATTTTACCACGTTCTTGCACGCGATAATATCTATATCCCGAATTACTTGTCGAACTTTACAATTTATACACGATAAGAAGCGGCAAATGTGTATCTTATTTATGCTTTCCAAATCGAAAAAAATGCAGTAATAGTTGTTATATTTGACCCCAAACTAAATGATAGTAAGATCTGACACTGCATACTAGGAATGTTTTAGTACAGGTGTTGTTTATTGCGTAAATACAATACACGCGATATTTAATTACATATGATAGCAAGTCGTGCACTTTGACACCATTTATATAACGTAATTTGATCACAAACATATCGCATGTCTGAGGTCTAGCTTATGCATCGTTATTGCTAAAGTATATGATTGTATTGTCTGTAATTATGTTTTTCTTTTGTTTAACATAACGAATTTAACTATGCTTGTGCTTACCTATGGTATATAGATTTAAAATAGATTAGCAACATTCCGATTGACATAATAAAACATTATCATTTTGCTCGATCTAGAGAAATATAAACTTTTTATCATTCGACTAATGAACCGCCTTTTATTTAATAGCATAATCTATTCTGCATCAGTGTTGGATGACTTTGTCATATATATGCTTACCATGCTGTCGACAAATCAATATTTTTCTCATTGTGTCACATTATTTTTTACAGTCTTACATGTATGACGAAATAGCAAATTCAAAAGTGCGATTATCACTCAGTTATAATATTTTACTTTCAGGTACAAGACCTGTTGTATTTCTTGGTAATTTTGGCTGTGTTTGTATTGGCTTACGCCATTGCTTCGTACTCTATTCTCTACCCCAATGCTCCAATTACTTGGGAAACTGCTAGACAAATAATAAGAAAGCCTTACTTGCATCTTTATGGAGAACTCTTTCTAGACGAGACAGAAGGTACTTATACATTTAATAAAACACTTCATGTAATAAACTTGTATGGTATGTTGTACGCGGGTACATCAATTCCTTGCATACAGATGATGGTGTATTTTATTTTGATTAAATAAAATATTTAGAACTATGCAGTTAAATGCCTTGTATATTTGGTTTGTGCAAATTACAACAAATTATACTCGGTTTAGGTATACCATATAATGTTATATGATTAAGAGCATAAACCGATTACTCTTGGATTTGATGGTTGAACATAATCAGAGCAAATTTCCAGACATATCGATTAATAAGCATTTTTTTCTAAAAGATTCAACGGATTGTACAAATGACACTAGCCTATGGACGAACGGAACAAGTCCACGCTGCCCAAGCGAGACTGGCAAGATTGTGGTCCCCATCATGATGGGAATTTACCTGGTGTTTTCCAATATCCTGCTTCTTAACCTTCTTATTGCAATGTTTAGGTATGCACATTTTCTTCAAAGAACAAAAACTGAAATGAATAGTTGTGTGATATTATTAATATTGAAATAGCTCAAAAGGCCTTTTGTGCCATGATATGTTTGTAGTACGTACGTCGATTTCCGATAGAAATAAATTAAAAAAATAGCAATTAAATTGTTTTTTGTTTTTTCAGTTTCACATTTACAAAAATCCATGAGCAATCAGACAAGATTTGGTGTTTCCAGAGATACTTTATTATCAAGGATTACGCGCTACGGCCTGTATTATGCCCTCCTTTAAACGTGTTTTGGCTCATATACCAGCTGTTCCAATGTTGTCTACATAAATGTAAAAGATCTCAGGATGATCCTTTCCGTAAGTAGCAGGCGAATAATGAAGTATATTTAACTAAGTGTGTGTACATCAGTATGTCCCTGATTATTACACATCAGTTTGTTTCTACACGAACTCTCGCGAGTACAAATTAGAGGTATAGTGCATAGTTTATTTAAATAATATGCATGCCAATAAAATGATATGTACACTTCCTAAAATGAGTGTAAAATGCCATATTTATTTGGAGAGATATATTTTGTAAATGACGCTTTAAAAAAGAGGCACACAGTTTTGTAGGTTCTAAAATAAACCAAATATCAGGACAAGTTTTTATAACCAACCTCATTCGAGTGGGGAGCTAATACTATCTCATGATTATCAATAACACGATTACGCCAAATAAAACAAGAGGCTACGAAGACCATTTCTGACATATTTTGCTCTTTACATGCACACGTTCGGTTCTCGCGTGCGCATTTACATGTTTTCATTGTCGCCCGTTCAGGTCTTTACCTTTGCACGTTATGGTCTTTATGGGCACACATACAAGTATTTTATGTGTGCATGTGCAGGGTTTAGCATTGGCACGAACACGTCATTGCCTAAGAATGTACAGTTCCTCAAGTGCGAATGTGCAACTCTGATAAAACTGGGCTGCATTGTCATATATTAAAGCATATAAAATACATTAAGTTACTTACTTTTATTTTAAAATAAATATTTCATAATGGAGGTAATGAAGGTTAATGTTGTAGATATCAATGGAAAATAATACTTTAATACGAAGAACATTCAATAATGTACAAGTTCAACAACTACGGTGAAAACCTATTAAGTCCTTAGTATACGGTAGTTATATTGTTACCACGACTAACCTAATCGTTCTCGCGACCAACTTTGTTGATCCTCACGACTTAATAAGTAACAACAAATAACTTAGTAGTTCCACAAACTTATTAAGCCATTTTCACGACAAACTAGGTCGAGTCCATAATGTACTAAGTCGTTCACACGATTAGGTTAAATTCTTGCATAACATGTATGCCATTCTATGGAACTCTGTTTTATTAAACATTAATTGAATAATGTTTATGTTCCAAAACGGAGTTAACAAAAATACACATGTCTATTTCTAGATATATCGCTTGTGTAAAAACTATACTGTCAAACCCCAGTTGTAATGATACCGATATCAATGCTCGTTTTTGGTATCGGTCACCAACTCTAAGCGCATGTGAAACATATGCATTACAGTTCAATCATTATTTCCAGATCTCAAAAGTATTAAACATGGTTGAGCTTGCTTTTACAGAAACGACCATTAACCTTACGCAATATACGGTATTATGCGTTGGAATCACATCAAGAGTGCGAAGAACATCTTGATTCCTGACCATGTATACTTGGACAACACATTATGCTAGAAATGGTGTAGATATATTCAATTCAAACACAACTTAGGTTTTCTTAGTCTGTACCATTTACAATAGCGCATAAGAACTTTGTTTATATTTTTATTTAAACTTCGTATGTCATTTTATGGCGCACATTTTACCCGCGCGCAAGAAGATCGAATCTCAACATAAAACTGCTTAAATTTTACTCATAATAATAAAGTCAAAGACGACTATACATCGCATAATACCGTAAGTCTAAATTAACTTAATGATGTAAAGCTATTCTTAAAAACAATCAAATAGCAACACCATAGAATATATCTTACAGAAACAGAAGATTACATAAAGTACCATACATCTTCACGAATCTTTTATTTGAGTTTGAAAAAAGAGTCATTTAACATTAAGTATACACATCTTACCTAACGAGCAATTTATTCCCAATACAGACAATACAAAATCAAGAATTGTGTACTTCCTCTTTCAATATACATTTTTATGTGAACCATGATCTTTATTCAAATATGTATTACAAATAAAACATTAACACGGCTTTTGGATCGCGTATATTTGCAATAATATCATTCTTGTTCCGATTTCGTTATACATCTGTAGAAGCAACGATGAAAACACCACCAAACGTGTGCCGTTTGTGTACCCGCATATAAACTAATCAATAATGTCGATACAAATAAAACGATCCAAATTGTGAGCTCTCAGTACCGTTGTTGTCAGAATACTAGCGTAATAATTCTACCCATATTTAAGTACCATATGTCATTGGTTTCCACAATGAAATATAACCTATTTTGGATTTGTTTTGGATGTATGATAACTGCACTGGTATTCATGTTGGTATTAAAAAACGAAATGTATTGAAAAAAGTACTTTGACTATTAAATTCAACATAAACTTTGCTCTTAGTGTAGAATTTCTTCTTTATTTTACACACGATGACAGTTTAAATAACGAATTATACTAGTACAGTTGTCTCGTTTATGGGTTAAAATTAAATGTTTCTCCAGATATTCCATACAAAGAAGGACGACGTCACTATAATATCAATAACCGTGCAACGACCTTAATTTCGTGTATGCAATCTGCAGCAAGCACATACGCACACAATCGGAAACGGAATGAAGCAGAAAATAATGAATCGAGGATAAAAACTGCAAATAAAAAGTAAGACGGTACATCGTGGTAGCGTATAATTTGTACTTGAATATCAAAACGATTTTTTTTTCTAGGCCTGGAAAGCACACTTACAAATGTGTTGTAAAATAACAGATAAGACCCTTTTGTAACAAATAATTCGAGAAAATATGTGTTTTATTTATCCACACTGAAAAATGTTTATGATGTAAATCTATCAAATTTCACCAGCTTAAATGACCTTTGTTTCTTTTATGGAGGTTGTAAGAAGTGTTTATTTCATTGATAATATGCACCGTCAGGTCTCAAATATACGCTTTCATAATGTGCATGGGTTCGTTTCTGAAGCAGTTTTTGTTTTGTTTAATGCACTATATTAACACTTAAACATAAAACGAATGTATAATATGATCAGTTTGAAACAGTAAAATAAAATAACAATTGTCGAGCTTGCATTTAAAATGAACAACAGTCACAAATGACTTTATTATGTTTTATTATATTTGACTTTCATTTCAGGCTTGATCATTTGGTAAGTCCTTTAAAATATTGTAATTCTTGAACAAACTGAGCGAAACAGACCGGCATATTTTAATCTAATATTAAGTACTAAAATATTGCGATTCGTTATTAGTTATTGAATTTTTAATTATACATCGTAAGTAATATTTTAAGCATACTAATTAAGAACAATGTATGGGTGAGTGCTGAAAAAAAAAGTTCCAGCTTCATTACAGTTATAACATTATATTTCATTAAATCTTGTAAATACGTATATTAATCCCTTAACGTACTAGCAATGAAATGAAGCACTTTCGTAACAGCAAGTTGGCTTGCAATTAATTAACATATCAAGTTCGAATTCCTATCATAATTACATGCAATCAAAACAAATGTAAATCACCAATATCCCGCATGCATAATAAGATTCAAAGTTTACTTTTATAAATAGGGCTTTATTCGTCCAAACACTAATATTCAAACGGTATCAGCTGAGGGTGTTTAAGTCTGTTCGTAAAGATATTATAATGACTGAGAATTCTGGAATTCTGTTTTGAACTTAAAAATATTGTCTACGAGCTTTTAAATTATACGATCGAAATGAATTTTATACATTCGTCAAAACAGTATGCATATTACTTGTTACACGAATACTAAATCTTAACAAATAAAGAGGCATTAGTATATAACCCATTCGTAGATTCTTTAATGGTCGACTTGACTACAAATTGTCAGGAACCTCACACAATATATTTAACACGATATATGTATATGTAAAAACAGCTGGTACATAAATCCGGTGTGTTGATAGTGCGTTCGAATCCAATGGATATATTTCGTGTAGAAGTCATAAAATAATTGTTCCAGCAATAGCAGTCGGACAAGAACATTTTCTTAATTTCACCAATTATCACGAATCAGTATTTGGGTCGATTTTTGGTGATTTTACTCAAAGCTTGCGTTCAATGCGGAAACATTAATTATATCAATCGATTTAAAGAATCGTGCAAACAATGAGTTCTTGTATGAAACCATGCCTCGCATACGTCAGTTTTTTTGGAATATATTACTGATGAAGAACCGTTTGAAACATGTTTATTATTTAAGGGATTAAATCAAATAAAAGTGACATGGTTACTCGATATATTGTTATATCATAAACAAGAACATGCTACCGTTTATTTGCAGTGAATTTCATGAATTTTATACTGTGCACATTGTAACGTACTCCGTTGACATTTAACGTACTATGTGTTTCGAATATTCGATACTTAATCATGAATTGGCAATGTGTTTGTCTGTAACGACTTCAGGACCACTTAAATACTTTACACATGTTTGTGTGATAAAATATGTTCATTCGCACAAAATACGCATGTACTTTGTGCATGGTCAACTTAAACAGAATCCTCCATGAAACATAACTCAATCGTTATACAGACAGGACCAGAAATTGTGCAAATTTTGTTCCGCGGGAGGGGCTGGGGTAGGTTTATTGTAACAAAATTTCGTATTATGCATATGAAATTTGTAAAATAAACAAACTATGTCAAGTGTTAACAAAGTTTATTCTTGCATTTATTTTCCACCGTACGTCGCGAAGATTTTATTGAAAACTTTGAGTGTATATGTGAAGTAAATCGAGTGGAACGCATGATGTAATCGAGATAAATCTAAATGATTGTTTTTAAGTTTTACGTACAATTTTAAGCTCTGTTTGCAGCAGTCGGAAAATGCATAGAAATGCTGAAAAAAATGCTACGTATCTATGCAGGTAACATTTAATAATAATTGTCCACATCCGATTAATGTAACGTTAGAGGTATTTTGCAAAAACATAGTTGTTTGGGTATTTTTAATATGTGAAACTGGCGCTTAAGGTGAGTTTTTGATGATCAGTTAATTACGAACGAAAATAATAACTATCACAGTAAACAACGGACAAATGAAAAATGATTATTTGAAAACGCGCATTAAATATAGAGTTTAAAGACGATGGTGATCATATATGACTAACGGAAGTGCAAGCTATGAGCATACGACTTTATACGTTCATATATGCTTATTCGTTCCAGATCTTCTGTTTTCGTTTAATTAACCTATCTTATAAGCAATGCACAAACGCATGGAATTTGGCGCGCCGTCGTGTTACGCCGCCGCTGTCGTGCCGTCGTGTGACGCCGCCGAATAACGTCATATACATGTACCTCATCTTGTTATTGTTGTTTCAGTTAATATACTGTTATGATTGAGAAAGGCCGACATTAAAACTTAAAACTCAACGCTAGAATTATTAATTCATTTCAAGTATTTTGGTGCCGTGACTAAAAACTAATGATGACGTCAACAAATACAGATAGGTTAAAGGGACAGAGACTAGAAAATCAGAAATTAATCGAGCGATTAATCGAAAGATTTGAAGAAAATGACAAATTGCAGTTGTAACCAACAATCGTTGCAATAGAGAACCAGTTGGAGATTAAACAAGGTTTAAATGAGAAAATAATCGCACTATCAGACGAGGAATCGACCCCAGACGAGCTGTTGGACTCGCAGATGTTCGTTTTTGACATGGAAGCAAAGCTTCGGAGATACCGTCAAAATCTGCGTTATCACCAGTCTTCAAGTAGTACAGTCGTCCATGATAGTAGTCCGTCGATGTCCGTTTTGCAGCTACCCGAGTTATCCAATACATGCCATCGAAGCGTAGAGGAAGAACCACATGCCTCTCTGCAGTCACCTACCCTACCGACATCATCCGAAAACGTTTATCAGTCGTCGCTTCCGGCCTTTCATCAACCCCGTCAAGTCGCCACGACCATCGCTGACACCAACGTAATGCAACAGAGCAGAGTGTGTATTTTCACCAGCCTCCAAAGCTCAGCCTCATAACTTTGAACGTGGCAATCGTTTGGGACAGCTACGAATCGGCCATACGTACAAACGGAAGTTTGACAGATGTCCAAAAGTTTAATTATTTGAAGACATTGCTGGAGGGTAAGGCGGCCAAAACAATTGAATGGTTTACGCTAACTACGGCCAGGCAATCTCACTTTTGACTGAGAGGTATCGACAAAAACATATAATCATAGCGGCATACATGAATATTGAACGCCTATGTAGCTCACCCACCATTCAAGCAGCATTGACAGAGAAAGGAACGAAGTGGCAGTCAATTTTACAAAGAGCCCCGTGGTACGGCGGCTGGTGCGAGCGGCTTGTCGGAGTAATGAAAACTACCATCAAGAATGTGCTTGGAAGGGCTTCCATTGACTTCCAGACACTTCAGACAGTGGTAACAGAAGTTGAAGCAATCATGAATGAAAGGCCGATAACATACGTCACTTCCGGTTGTGATGATCCAGAACCATTCTCACCAGCGCATCTACTCCACGGAAGAACACTGACTTAACTTCCATACAGTGACGCTAAAGCCGTTGATGATAGTTAATTCCCCAACGTTACACGCCGTGATATCACACAACGAGCACAGGCTCGTGCGCGTCTTTTCGAGCAGTACCGTCACCGATAGACTCACTAATATCTGACGTCATTGAGGGAATTTCAGACGAAAGGCGGCAACAATCATCAGACGTTACGTTTGGGCGACGTTGTTATCGTGCAGGACGAATTCAAACCGCGACTTTAGTGGACCCTGGCTGTGGTAGACGAGCTTCTCACCGGAAATGATGGGTTGACGAGGGCCGGTGAATAACGTAATATACATGCACGTCATCTTGGTATTGTTGTTTCAGTTAATATATTGTTATGATTGAGAAAGGGCGACATTAAAACTTAAAACACACGTTATAATGATTTTTTCATTTCAAGTAGACACAAACCAGTAAAACACGAATTGTATGAGCTTTCCGTTCCAACAAATACAAATCGTTTAGCTTGGCCACCCTTGCAAAAAACAAAAAATATTATTTTATACTTGGAATTGACAATTGTCAGTCTAAAGCAAAACGTTGTCAGAATTATTGACCAATCATACATACTCTGTCCGCATAAGTAACAATTGATAACGTGGACATTGGAACGTTTATTCAGTGTATATTAATTACTCAAACCGGTCATTCCAGATTGTGTACATGTAGTTTTGGTTCGGGTTGCACCTCGACCAAATTTATAGAATGTTTAACAAAGTGAACGTGTATACAATATTTTAGTTTAGTTTGAACGTCGATCTGTTCTTGTCAACCTTAGTTATATGGGCTTGCTGGGGTCAATGCGTTTGCAAAGACTTGTTATCACCCGGGAAGACGCTTTTTGTAATCCACCCACAAGGCCATTTTTTCTATATCCATATGAAGCAACACTATATTCTAATGTAATCGTAAAACATCATGACCGTAGTTCTGTTCGATAACGAGTAGCCAAACGGCGATATTGTTGTTCGTGCCACTTCACTGCGTTTTTTGGTGTCAACGATATGCCGTTCGACGCATTGTGGCCACACGTGTCACTTCTCAACTTATTTGTGTGATTTAAGCGCTGTACACGATGTGATGGGTACGAGTTACTTTAGAAAATAGATCCGAACGAGCAATAAAGCGTTGTTCCGTAAAGAAAATAGACAATAAATACACACAAGTAGTTATCGATGTACATTTGTTTGAATGTGATGTTGATAAAACACATCTTAAATAATTGTATACAAAATCTTTGACCCTTCGAAAATAATTTAATTATTTCATTACTATATTTAAGTGTTTGTAATGTTTGCGTGTAGTTATCCGAGTCTGACATAGAATACAAACACAATGATTAAGTATACACCACTTTACAAAGAATGCAGTTCCATGGTGTTAAAATTGGATCCGAAATTAAAATAATACGCTAGCAGAGATCGTTTCTTATTTAAAGATTGAATACATTGCGAATTGAAAGTGTAAGATAACGCATCAATATATATATAGCCATTGAAGCAGCTGCAAAATTATTTTGATGGACGTGTTGGCATGCGCAAAATGGTTAAAGCACTATCTGCACTGTCACTGCAGTCAAACCGCTGCTAAGATCCTTAAATTCCAATTCAAGCTTTATGTTTCAATTCGTTAAAATAGTTTGCTTACATACATATTCTGATAAATATGTTTTTATATTATTATACACATATTGATCAACGTGTATAAAAAGTAATTTAATTCAGAATAATTATTGTGTCAAGTTAACTTGTTGTTGAATTATTGTGCGTTTCTTTGAACAGTCCTAATGAAAAAAGTAAAATCAAGTTCGACAACCATTCAATTATTCGTAACCTGTATTCGAGTGTCAGGGAAAAATACTGTCAATGTAACTTTTTATGTTCACAAGTCCTAGATTATTTATCAAAGCATTTCGTCATATCATGAAACAATAAATATTAAGTTGTGTTCTTTAATTCCACATCACTCTCTAAGATTTTTTTTTAGCGGGACCTGTAATTTTGTGACCCGCTAAGAAATTTCACAGTGAAATTTCGATATAAATTGAGAATGACAATTGTGTACATAATTTAGTTAGCGTTAACAAATAAAAGAATATTATATTCATGTTCGATTTCTCGTTGTTGATCGTTCAATAGAATTATTTCAAATCCACGCATAACATCGACCTTTTTTAACATGATTTCATATATATTCGATCACTTTAAGTATGAAATACCAATATATGTTACTTCAGTAAGCTAACTGAATACTTGGAGTTTAATATTCAACTGAAATGTTTACATATATTCAAAGAATCAGATTCTCAACAGTAACGTTATCATTGACTTTGAACAAATAAAAAATAGCATGCATATGGTATTTTGTATGATAAGTAAACAAGTCCCTGTCAAATACCCAGAACACACTCGTTTAAATTAAAATAGTAAAAGCACACGTGTAACGTTAAACGTTGGAAAGTATGTGGTATTGTCTTTAATGTTTGTTAACATTGACATATCACGAGGATCGCTTAAAGAAAGTAATTAAAGCAATCGCATTTACATAGATACATCAAAAGTATCTTTTTAAATTTGAAGTCTATGTTTGAATTTCAAGTGACATTTATTGTCGTTCAATTTTAATATATCCTTTTCGTCTTCTACTGTAATATTCCTATGCTGAAATCTTTCAGGTTGATGCATTAAATAGCTGACTGAATATAAACATTAACTTAAAATCGATGTGTTAATATGATAATGTATGTTCCATTGCACTTTGCGCATGAGCCTGGTGCTTTAGAAACTGCGGTAAATTCTTTACTTAAGCATATGAACATCTTATCACTGCCACGACCAGCAAATGTTCTAATTCGTATTGGGGGAGCGGAATGAACATGTTGTAAAGGCGCAATAAATTGTATAAAGAACAATGCAATCAGTGTAGAATGTAGTAATACGTATGTAGGAACTGTAGCAAATACAGTTTCTTATTTAAATAGTCCATGTTCATGTATCCTTCAACATGTGTAATCGTAGTTCATAAACACTAAGTATTGATTCAAAACATTAAAATGGTTAACATAATATCTTTACAGGCTGAGATAGAGGAGGGATACAGACATCAAGCGTACGTAGGAACTTATTGCTTAGTTTGTTGGGTTAATGAAGGGTTAAATAAGTAAAAAAAGTGAGTGTATCGTAATTAAAGTATTTAAGGATTGTTCTAACTGTTTACGTGAATAAAATGCTATTAGAGACTATTTGACAGAGCAAGTATTTATTTAGACATCTCGCAGACACTACAAATAACTTATATACTTGAAAGGAGTAATTTACTCATTTTTGACGTGATCAAACACTAAAACATTAAATAAATGAACATGTCAAATATATTATAGTATAGTCTATATCATATATTAATTAGCCTTGTAAGATTTTCAATATATTATTACGGACCATGCAGTGTTGAGAGTTCATAGACCACATAGTATTTATGTTCATGAAGACATGTTGATTTAGAATCAAGAAGATTACATTCAAAGATCATCGCGTTCGCATTATACAGTTGGTTTCTTCTCTGTTCAATATATAAGTACTCTTTAGATTTTAATTATAGATTAGTGTGTATTAAGACACATTATAATTTGCATCACAGTTCCTTTATGTGTTACACCACGTTAAGAAATTATTTATATTGATGTATGTTGTATTCACATTATGTCGGTCGCACCGACAAATTTGCGTGTCAAGTGAAATGTACCGGCTGTGTGTCGCTCGTTTTAAAATAACTATATATTTTGTTATTAATGTGTACTATTTAATTTTCTATTTTTACATTTATATAATACAGATTAATGGTTAAAGCCAAAGTATAGAGTAACATATAAAAGTAGTCCCTTTAAAGCCTTACATAATTTAGTGTCTGTGTACATTTTGATTCTTTACATTTTCAGTCTGGAATGTTTTGAAGCTCTGAATAAGAAAGTTGATGGTTTGGAGACGAAGGTATGTTTTTTTTCTTACATGTAACCTTCAAATACCCAGGGTTTAAGATAGTATTTTACTGATTAATGAATCGAAAAAAGCTGTTTTAAATATCGTAAGCTGTACTTGTTTTTACTGTTTACTTGTTTACATGTGTCAAAGTTAAAACATCATGTGATACAGAGCATCAACGAGTTCGAAGTATACATCTGAACACAATCAATAACGTCAACGATTCATATCACGACGTTGTGATTCCAATAAACATGTGCACCCTTCAAAGTGCATTGTTCGCATTTTGGCATAATTACATTGTTTTAAACCCATGGAAATAGTTATATTTAAGAATGTAATGTGTATCATACTCAGACACGAAATAAAATTTCTGACAAAATAACGGTTCCTTAAGGTCTTATCATTAAAATGAATCGGTCTGGTTTATGTGCTTTTAAACGCTTTATATAGATCATTTGAAAGTGAGTCTACTTATAATATACTGCTTTCAATACACTGTTGAATGTAATACACATGTTATGTCGCAAAGGTTGGTCGCCTAAAAACGCAGCCGATATCGTCTTTGTATTGATTGTATAAGTTTTGTCTTCGGCGACGCGTAACGCATTTTCAGGTCGTCTTGGTAATTCTTTAAAAGTATGCATTTTCAAATATGTCGAGCTTTACGAATTCATCATTTATGTATTTGGGTTTCAACACTTAATGTGATACTTAATTATGTTGTTGACATAAAGATAAATGTGGATTTTGAAGTACATTATCGCAATATATTTACATTCACACTTAATTTTCTGTAGAAAAATGAACGAGTTCATTTTGCGTGACCCGTAAGCCGGCGATACCGCCTTCGAAGGCGGAGCTTCTAAAATCGGACCAATGGTCTCAAGACGCTGACGCGTCGTTATACAATGACCAGTACCGTGACAGCACTACTTTTGTAAATATAGTAACAAACATGAATAAACATTACCCGTTTGTTTACTTTTGTTTCTTTGATGTTTCATTTCTCGATGTCTCGACTTATCCCATCAATTTTCTTAGTTGTCAAATATTTCTTTAAAATATATAACCGAACCAGCTTTCCGTATTTTATTTTCATCACTTGAATACGCAATTTATGACGTATCTTGTGTGACGTCATTTCGTTGACGAAACATTTTACGAAAACAATATGGACGTGGTGGATTTTTTACAGTTAAATATTCGTTTAAAGTATCAAACGAATCCAAAACGTATTTCGGATTGTGTGTTTTTCAATCATGCATAACACCTTAAGAACAGACACTGGAAGTGTATATCGTTGTAAACTTTATAGTTATTAGCATTGGATTAAAGTTGCCATTGAGGTAAGCGTGTCGTTTATACTTAATTTAGCTGTTATGATACCTGTCAAAGCTTAAATAATTTCATTAATATATTCTACAGCACAGTTTCAGCTGCAATCGATGTTTTAATTTTCCAAATAATAGTACAGGCTGTGGAAGGGTATACCCGAACACAATTGGAACAGATTTGAAACTTATATTCTCTGAAAGGTTATAGCTTGTAGATTCTGAAATCACAAAGTTCACGAAAATTCCCATCCGGGAAACCTCAGAATCAAATATGGCGTCCAAGATGGCGTCTTTTTTGATACTATGAGCACTTATTAGATCATTTCTTTGAAAGTATAACTCTTTTTGTGGCGGCCATTTACCTCAAAAATGCTTTTTTCTCAATTATTTAAACAATTTACAGTATTGTATTTTGGAAATTGTTTCCTACATTCACGGTATGTCACAACAATAACATGTTTGCACTTATCGTTTGTTTTATCAACTTGAAAATCCAATATGGCGTCCAAAATGGCGTCCAACATTTCTACAATGTGCCTTCAAATTACATTTTCTTATATAATATAATAATTTCCACTCCATTTTGAAGTGGAAATTATCATGACAATATACAAAATGTCAAAATTAAAGTTTCAACTTTAATATTTTTTACTGAATTCAGGTATGTACAGAGCTTGTTATTATAGAAGTGGGTGCGGTTACGTTATTTTTACGACATACAATTAAACAATCTTTTATTGCTTGAAAATCTATCGTTTTATATATATTTCAAGTACATTTTAATTGAAACTACACTTACTAAAACTTGCATTATATAGAGTCAAGATATAAACAACATAAGTCTAAAATTCAAAAGAAATAAAACAAACTGCAGCTGCAACGAAATCTTTAAACAGTTAATAAACAACTACGAAACTACGTTAAAAACGTACACAAAACACCTTTAAATAAAATATTTTCGATACAAAGACACCGTGGTTAATATATTTTCAACTTTGAGAGTCTTCGCATATAATACTATACCAAAGTCATTTGATATAATTTATATCCTATCAATCATGGTCAGTTATTTTAATTGCTTATATAATTATGCAAAAGACTGTAATTCACTTTGGGAAAATATGACTATGAAACATAACGTCAACAAACAAGTGCATATGTGCCGTAAGTTATTTTTTTATTATCTCTGACCCCTTTTAGATCAGGTCAAACAATAGCGGGTCATGTCGATAAAAGTGTCAAGGTACAGAATCAGTTATTCAGAAGCTGCAGAACATCTAATGGAAAAGTGAACATCCTACCTGTTTTACTCGTAGCAATCGGATCTGCTATTACTTGAACTATATCTTCTGTGTTGATCCATACATTGTCTTCAACATTCAGCCCTTTATACCGACCTCCAACTTTTCCAAACTTTGTCATGAAGCTTATATGTATTGTATTATCTTCGTTACAAATTTCACTGACTTTGCCTACATAACACTTATCATTATAGCGTGCAATAACATATTTCTCAATTGCAATGGCAAAAGTTTCGGGTTTATCTTTAGCTACTACCTTGTTTACTGCTTCAGTTTGTCCTTTACTGCACGAATCAGCTTCATCATTGTTGACAACTCTTCTGGATTTCTCGGAAATGGAACATGTTTCCCAGCGATATAGGGAGTTTACCTTGAACGAATTCTCGTCAAAGCAGTTACTGCAGGCACACGAAGTATTCCTTATCACCAACGAGCGTTATCCCTTTGCTCCTACTAATGCATGCAACATCATGATCCTTTAAGAGGTTTTATTTCACTGTTTTCACCGTCAACCTGTTCTTTCTTTTTATTGTATTCATCTTCAGTTATCAATATAAAGAAGTGAAACTCCAGCTGCTGGAGCAGTATTGAATTTTCATTAAAAACAATTAGTTGGTCCTTTATTTAAGGCAAGTGACCGATTGCCCAAACAGTACAAAACAGCACAATACAGCACAATACAAACCAACATAAACACAAAATATGAATAAAGCTGGGGTCACCGCCTTGGAACGGTCAATGCAAAGCATTGGGGGTTTAAACCTGGTTATAGAGCGCTCAACCTCACACTTGGCCCAGCAATATTCATAATACATTTAAGTGTAAATAAAATTTAACGTCATAGCATTGTAACTCAAATTAAACAATAATAAAAGGGAATTAAAACGCATTCAATTTAATTGCTATTTAATTACTCAATTGCATTGAAGAAACAAGAGTAACAGAATTACAACTTTTTGACGAACGATCAAATAAAACTATTAACAATTGTCAACTACATTCCTTCTTTATAGAAAAGATTTGAGAATATAGAATCATATAGTTAATATCTCAGATAATCATCGCGCAAATACAGGAAGAAGCAGCAATAATGGGTGTAAAAATTCCATATTACATAGCTTGGTTGTTTATGTGACTGCTAAACAAATTAAAAATAATTAAATCAAACAAGAAACGCCTATCAGAGAGAAAATATAAATAAAATGGAACGTTATAAACCCAATGACCTATGCATGTACATTACAACTGGGAAAGTCGGTCGTAAGACGTCACAAAAATCCATAATGACATAATGACGTGAACAAATTCCAAGGGCAGTACTAAATAAAAATATTAATGGGGCTGTGCTACTAATAAAACAAGTTTAAGTGATTTAATATTAAGAAGCACATGAATAAAAATGGTAATTCCATTAAAGCGACATTATTGGAATCAAACAGTATATAGGTGTTTTGACAACTGAAGACAGAAATGATTTGATGTACGATTTGAGTCCAAATGTAGTTTACATGCAGATTTGTTCATACGACACAATGACACAATTTTATTCAACAGTGAAAAATGCCTATAATGTAGTATTTATGCAGATTTGTTCATACGACACAATGACACAATTTTATTCAACAGTGAAAAATGCCTATAATATCACTAATGATTCCAAATTTTAAGGGAAGAAAGATATAGTGAATCGAAAACCATCAAACACGTGTTTTTAAGTACATAAGCATCGTATCCTTTTGATAAAAACAAGTTAATTAAATTGAAAAGTTTAAAATGAACATTTGGTTTAACATATTTTAATTTGCGGACACGCTTCAAAACATCTCCGTATAATGATGGATGGGAGATTCCATTATTTAAATGCCATTTTAAAGAAACATTATATTTTGAAATTAAATCACCATACTTAGAGTAAAATCTTGCAAATTTATTTCTTAGGTTATGATACAAAAAGCCTTGTTTTAGCAAATTTTTAGTTAATATTAGATTACGATCATTAAAAGCCATACCTGATGCCATGTTCATTTTGTGTAGCCCAGCGTAAAAGTCTGTGGCGACTTCTATCATAGCTTTTCCTTGCTTCACGGCATTATCGGCATTTCTTTTTGTGGTATCCCCGATCCAATCACAGGGGCCCTTACCGTGCCGGCATTCGAAGTAGTGCCAGGACGCTAAGGTTCCGTACAGATTTGGAAACGTGCTAATCAGATGGAATATGGATTTGTTACGATATTGCGAGGACGGTGAATCAGTCCAAAAATGAACACATTCCACACTCGGTACCAAGAACTTCACAACACCCATGACCTTATCGATAATACTCATCACCATCGAAGTATTATGGCTCAAAAACTCTTACACGTGCACGTAACTAGTATGCTTCAGCTCGTTCTCCTCACCTCTAAAATATATGACAACGGGGTGTAAACTTATCATGCAGTTATTCCAATACGCGGATTGGATTTCTTCTAGTGTGTTGCCCGTGTAATTTTCACTAAAGGCCATTTGTATCAGTGTGACCATGTAGAAGTTTATCTTTAATATTTTTCACTGCACTGTACTGCTGCTTTACTCTTTCGATATGACTCATGAATTCACCAAATGTTGCAGTCATCATCTCTATGAATGCACCTTTCTCGTTTTGGACCTCAACCACTCTCAGTCTTTCCTTACCATAAGCCAGTTTCACCTTTTTCCATTGTTGGAATTTGATGTCTCCGCCATTTTCCGGAACCTTCTGTAACATCTCTTGAAGATATTCTGGATTCCCTTGGTATATTTCTACAAACTTGTCGGGACTCGTACATGTGGTGACATTCATGGATTTCAGTTAACGTAGCAGGAAGCGAAAATTATGGTGGTTTGAGCAAAGGCATACACTACGCGATATGAAATTCACTAAACTGATATGCTTCAGTCTGGTTTTGTAGAATGACGTTCTCGAAATCATAACCGGAGATTAAGCTAGGAACTTAAGGTGCAGATTATATAAGTAATCATTCAAAACTATTTTCTGTTTCTTACTCTTAGTATTGCCGACCTTGACTGCATCTCCTTTTCCAGCTAGTTGCCTGGAGTTGTCATCTCATTCTAGGAACTGAACTTTTTCATCAGTTATACGCTTTCTGTAGTCTTGAAGCCATGTCTTTTTCTCTGGTAAGACACTCTTGCTCGAGCAAAATTTTCTTCTGTTCAGATTCTTTCTATACCTCTTAATCACCTGTCCTGATGCTATCCTATGAACAACCTCTTCCTGTTTACAATTCTTTTTTGTGCATCTTTAGCCGATTTTATTTCTTCACTTAAGCATTCGCTAAATATTAACTTCTTTCTTATTTCAGTAACTTGTTCTGGTCGTAAGCCTGACTATTTCAGTAAGTGATCGGCTTTACTTTTTGGTGTATCTGCATTTTTTTTCAAGACGTTGCAGCCGTCGCTGTGTATTTCTAAGTTTTCTCAGCAAATCTTCTACTTTGTCTTCTAGAGTTTCTGTAAGACCTGGCTAATGCTTTAGATGCTTGCTTCTTACCACTTGCCGATTTCGAGATTGTTGTTGGACACGGAAGTTTTACAGTTAGAACCGTGTCACTTGTAGTACTAGTAACAGCATTTTTACTAGTTGATGGTTGGGGTTCATTACTTTCATCTGTAATTATACTTGCCGCAGCGACTTCACTGTTACCTGATCTCTATTTCTTATTCCTATATCATGCCTGTCTTATTTTGTTTTGCTCTCTTATCTTCATCTGTTTCTCGTCATCGAGTTCAGCCATTGGAACAAAATAGCCCTTCACACTCGTCTCTCGGATTTAAGCCACTTATCGCCAAGTTGTTCTATTTCTTTCTCTCTCTGTTTTCACGCATTCTTTGCGCCTTTGACTAAGCCATCCTGTCAAAAATACAAATTACTTTGACACTTATATCATCTATAGAGATCCGTCGGAATGCAGCCTAATAGACAATAGCAGGCCAAGTTTGATAGATATGTACATGAGTGGAATGTAAAGTGCAACACTAACGCCCCTTCACGTGGGATTTACCTGTACCCTTTTACATTATAACACTTATGACAATACTTAATGATCACAGATAAAAAGAAACAATAAAGCACTTAATCAATGTCAAAAACCCTTTTAAAGGAATAACATACGGGACAGTGCATAGTAACGTACGGGACAGCTAAATAAAATGATCTTGAGGACATGTTACCACTTTGCAATAGTTCGTAGTGCTTAAATTATGTAAGTAGTATCAGTTGTGAAATATTATTAATTTGGTTCATTTGTAATCAACACAATAATGCGAATATAGTTTAACTATTATTATTGACTATATAAGCGACACACCATTTAAAATATATACATGGATTAGACTCTGTTCGTGTTTTTTTTATAAAAAGCGTTCATTTAACACATATTCAACACATGCTGTTTTTCTATAGTGCAAGACAAATATGATTTACATATGCATGTATACAAAAAAGCACCATAAAACACTAACCACATTTAATATACGGGACGATGTCGCGTAACATACAAGGCTTACTTCTAAATGCCATTGCATAACCTTTATAGCATTAAACATTCTAACAGTTTCTTGTAATTAAAATATAATGTAGAGTACATATAAAACATACAACAATATCTTTAATTTCAAGTGACATGTATTGGCGTTTAATTTTAATATATTCTTTTCGTCTTTTACACAGGTGGAAGTAACGTACCCTGGATAGTATTTTTTTGTTATTTATTTTTTTAAGAGCCTAATATATTCCAATACAATCAGAATGATAAGTATTTTCCATTTATTTACATTTATTAAAACATCGTTGTTGGTGTTGATTGGATATGTATGTGCCTGGCTCTGTCAGTGTAATTCACTGCTAAGCCGGGTTCAAGAGCGATGGCTACTTTCGTTTTCAAGTAAATCAAATTTAGAGTTAGACCAGTTGTTGCAAAGAAAATATAAAATTTTGGAATAAGTTTTTAGGGGTAAGTTGTTGCATATGCATGCATTATTTGACACGCTTCGTTGTTTCAAAGGAATAAGACGCGAGCTATCGATTAAGGGGCAAAAACTCAAAAATATTGTTTGAAAGTCTGTAGAAGATTTATTCGGGTTGACAAACGGACTCGAAATATTGCTCGGTTTTCGACCGACTGTGAGTTAACGGCTGGACAGATATTTTTGAAGTTAACTTTTTTGAAAGGTTGTTCAATGGCCCAGAGGAGGATCAAGGGATGCTTTGGATTAAAGCTATTTTTGACATTTCTGCGGCCCGCGAAGACAGGTCTATAATAAAGTCTAGTTAATGACCTTGTTATGATTCCAATATCAGAGGGTGGGGATTTTTTTTTCATGGCTCTTTGTCAATTTTTTTCTCATTAAACATGATTTTATATATTTATTTTAATATATTGGGCTTCTAAAAATATATATGTATGCAAAATACTATCCTAGGTACGTTACTTCCACCTGTGGTCTTTTACTGTAATATTCCTATGCTGAAATCTTTCAGGTTGATGCATTAAATAGCTGACTGAATATAAACATTAACTTAAAATCGATGTGTTTATATGATAATGTATGTTCCATTGCACTTTGCACATGAGCCTAGTGCATTGGAAACTGAGGTAAATTCTTTATTTAAGCATATGAACATCATATCACTGCAACGACCAGTAAATGTTCTTATTCTTATTGGGGGAGCGGAATGAACATGTTTTAAAGGCGCAATAAATTGTATAAAGAACAATGCAATCAGTGTACAATGTAGTAATACGTATGTAGCAAATGTAGCAAATACAGTTTCTTATTTAAATAGCCCATGTTCATGTATCCTTCAACATGTGTAATCGTAGTTCATAAACACTAAGTATTGATTCAAAATCTTAATATGGTTAACATGATATCTTTACAGGCTGAGAAAGAGGAGGGATACAGACATCAAGCGTACGTTGGAACTTATTGCTTTGTTTGTTGGGTTAATGAAGGGTTAAATAAGTAACACATGTGAGTGTACCGTATTTAAAGTATTTGAGGATTGTTCTTACTGTTTACGTAAATAAAATGCTATTAGGGACTATTTGACAGAGCAAGTATTTATTTAGACATCTCGCAGACACTACAAATAACTTATATACTTGAAAGGTGTAATTTACTCATTTTTGAAGTGATCAAACACTAAAAAATTAAATAAATGAACATGTCAAATATAGTATAGTCTATATCATATATTAATCAGCCTTGTAAGATGTTCAATATATTATTACGGACCATGCAGTGTTGAGAGTTCATAGTTTACATAGTACTTTATGTTCATGAAGACATGTTGATTTAGAATTAAGTAGATTACATTCAAAGATCATCGGGTTCGCATTATACAGTTGGTTTCTTCTCTGTTCAATATATAAGTACTCTTTAAATTTTAATTATAGATTAGTGTGTATAAAGACAAATTATAATTTGCATCACATTGCCTATATGTTTTACACCACGTTAAGAAATTATTTATATTGATGTATGTTGTATTCACATTATGTCGGTCGCACCGACGAATTTGCGTGTCAAGTGAAATGTACCGGCTGTGTGTCGCTCGTTTTAAAATAACTATATATTTTGTTATTAATGTGTA
Organism: Dreissena polymorpha; assembly: GCF_020536995.1. NCBI lineage: Eukaryota > Metazoa > Mollusca > Bivalvia > Myida > Dreissenidae > Dreissena > Dreissena polymorpha. Next base: position 33,124,985 of record NC_068369.1, read on the forward strand.
CTATTTAATTTTCTATTTTTACATGTACATAATACAGATTAATGGTTAAAGCCAAATTATAGAGTAATATATAAAAGTAGTCCATTTAAAGCCTTACATAATTTAGTGTCTGTGTACATTTTGATTCTTTACATTTTCAGTCTGGAATGTTTTGAAGCTCTGAATAAGAAAGTTGATGGTTTGGAGACGAAGGTATGTTTACTTTTTCTTACATGTAACCTTCAAATACCCAGGGTTTAAAATATTATTTTACTGATTAATGAATCGAAAAAAGCTGTTTTAAATATCATAAGCTGTTTTTGTTTTTACTGTTTACTTGTTTACATGTTTCAAAGTTAAAACATCATGTGATACACAGCATCAACGAGTTCGAAGTATACATCTGTACAAAATTAATAACGTCAATGACTCATATCACGACGTTGTGATTCCAATAAACATGTGCACCCTTCAAAGAGCATTATTCGCATTTTGGCATAATTACATTGTTTTAAACCCATGGAAATAGATATATTTAAGAATGTAATGTGTATTATTCTCAGACACGAAATAACAATTCTGACAAAATAACGGTTCCTTTAGGTCTTATCATTAAAATAAATTGGTCTGGTTTATGTGCTAGTAAACGCTTTATATCGATCATTTGAAAGTGAGTCTAATTATAATATACTGCTTTCAAAAATCTGTTGAATGTAATACACATGTTATGTCGCAAAGGTGTCCTAAAAACGCAGCCGATATCGTCTTTGCATTGATTGTATACGTTTCGTCTTCGGCGACGCGTAACGCATTTTTTCAGGTCGTCTTGGTAATTCTTTAAAAGTATGCATTTTCAAATATGTCGAGCTTTACGAATTCATCATTTATGTATTTGGGATTCAACACTTAATATGATACTCAATTATGTTGTTTACATAAAGATTAATGTTGATTTTGAAGTACGTTATCGCAATATATTTACATTCACACTTAATTTTCTGTAGACAAATGAACGAGTTCATTTTGCGTAACCCGTAAGCCGGCGATACCACATTCGAAGGCAGAGCTTCTAAAATCCGACCAATGGTTTCAAGACACTGACGCGTAGTTATACAATGACCAGTACCGTGACCGCACTACTTTTGTAAATATAGTAACAAACATGAATAAACATTACCCGTTCGTTTACTTTTGTTTCTTTGATGTTTCATTTCTCGATGTCTCGATTTATCCCAGCAATTTTCTTAGTTGTCAAATATTTCTTTAAAAATATATTACCGAACCAGCTTTCCGTATTTTATTTTCATCACTTGAATACGCAATTTATGACGTATCTTGTGTGACGTCATTTCGTTGACGAAACATTTTACGAAAACTATATGGACGTGGTGGATTTTTTACAGTTAATATATTCGTTTAAAGCATCGAACGAATCCAAAACGTATTTCGGATCGTGTGTTTTTCATGCATAACACCTTTAGAACAGACACTGGAAGTGTATATCGTTGTAAACTTTATTGTTATTAGCATTCGATTAAAGTTGCCATTGAGGTAAGCGTGTCGTCTATACTAAATTTAGTTTTTATGACACCTGTCAAAGCTTAAATAATTGCATTAATATATTCTACAGCACAGTTTCAGCTCCAATCGATGTTTTAATTTTCCAAATAATAGTACAGGCTTTGGAAGGGTATACCCGAACAAAATTGGAACAGATTTGAAACTTATATTTTCTGAAAGGTTATAGCTTGTAGATTCCGAAATCACAAAGTTCACGAAAATTCGCATTCGAGAAACCTCAGAATCAAATATGGCGTCCAAGATGGCGTCTATTTTGATACTATGAGCACTTATTAGATCATTTCTTTGAAAGTATAACTATTTTTGTGCCAAAATCTTTTGAAATAAAGATCAAATAGCATATTTTTACAAATCGCTTGTTTTCATATGAAAATAACCAATATGGCGTTCAAAATTGAGCCCGAAATGGCGGCCATTTACCTCAAAAATGCTTTTTTTTCTCAATTATTTAAACAATTTACAGTATTGTATTTTGGAAATTGTTTCCTACATTCACGGTATGTCACAACAATAACATGTTTGCACTTATCGTTTGTTTCATCAACTTGAAAATCCAATATGGCGTCGAAAATGGCGTCCAACATTTCTATAATGTGCCTTCAAATGAAATTTTCTTATATAATTTAATAATTTCAACTCCATTTTGAAGTGGAAATTATCATTACAATATACAGAATGTCAAAATTAAAGTTTCAACTTTAATATTTTGTTACTGAATTCAGGTATGTACAGCGCTTGTTATTATAGAAGTGGGTGCGGTTACGTTATTTTTACGACATACAATGAAACAATCTTTTATTGCTTGAAAATCTATCGTTTTATATATATTTCAAGTAGATTTTAATTGAAACTATACTTACTAAAACTTGCATTATATAGAGTCAAGATATAAACAACATTAGTCTAAAATTCAAAAGAAATAAAACAAACTGAGCTGCAACGACATCTTTAAACAGTTTATAAACAACTACGAAACTACTTTAAAAACGTACACAAAGCACCTTTAAATAAAATATTTTCGATACAAAGACACCGTGGTTAATATATTTTCAACTTTGAGAGTCTTCGCATATAATACTATACCCAAGTCATCTGATATAATTTATAGCATGGCCAGTTATTTTAATTGCTTATATAATTATGCATAAGACTGTAATTCACTTTGGGAAAATATGGCTATAAAACATAACGTCAACAAACAAGTGCATATGTGCCGTAAGTTATTTTTTTTTATTATCTCTGAACCCTTTTAGATCAGGTCAAACTATAGCGGGTCATGTCGATAAAAGTGTCAACGTACAGAATCAGTTATTCAGAAGCTGCAGAACATCTAATGGAAAAGTGAACATCCTACCTGTTTTACTCGTAGCAATCGGATCTGCTATTACTTGAACTATAACTTCTGTGTTGATCCATACATTGTCTTCAACATTTAGCCCTTTATACCGACCTCCAACTTTTCCAAACTTTGTCATGAAGCTTATATGTATTGTATTATCTTCGTTACAAATTTCACTGACTGTGCCTACATAACACTTATCATTATAGCGTGCAATAACATATTTCTCAATTGCAATGTCAAAAGTTTCGGGTTTATCTTTAGCTACTACCTTGTTTACTGCTTCAGTTTGTCCTTTACTGCACGAATCAGCTTCATCATTGTTGACAACTCTTCTGGATTTCTCGGAAATGGAACATGTTTCCCAGCGATATAGGAAGTTTACCTTGAACGAATTCTCGTCAAAGCAGTTACTGCAGGCACACGAAGTATTCCTTATCGCCAACGAGCCATATCCCTTTGATTCTTTAAGAGGTTTTATTTCACTGTTTTCACCGTCAGCCTGTTCTTTCTTTGTATTGTATTCATCTTCAGTTATCAAGCCATACCTGATGCCATGTTCATTTTGTGTAGCCCAGCGTAAATGTCTGTGGCGATTTGTATCATAGCTTTTCCATGCTTCACAGCATTATCGGCATTCCTTTTTGTGGTATCCCCGATCCCATCACAGGGGCCCTTATCGTTCCCGCATTCGAAGAAGTTCCAGGACGGTAAGGTTACGTACAGATTTTGAAACGTGCTAATCAGATGGAATATGGATTTGTTACGATATTGCGAGGACGGTGAATCAGTCCAAAAATGAACACATTCCACACTCGGTACCAAGAACTTCACAAGACCCATGACCTTATCGAAAATACTCATCTCCATCGCAGCATCATGGCTCAAAAATTCTTACACGTGCACGTAACTAGTATGCTTCAGCTCGTTCTCCTCACCTCTAAAATATATGACAACGGGGTGTAAAGTTATCATGCAGTTATTCCAATACGCGGATTGGATTTCTTCTAGTGTGTTGCCCGTGTAATTGTCACTAAAGGCCATTTGTATCAAAATATGACCAAGTGGAAGTTTGTCTTTATTATTTTTCTCTGCACTGTACTGCTGCTTTACTCTTTCGATATGACTATTGAATTCACCAAATGTTGCAGTCATCATCTCTATGAATGCACCTCTCTCTTTCTGGACCTCAACCACTCTCAGTCTTTCCTTACCATTAGCCAGTTTCACCTTTTTCCATTGTTGGAATTTGAAGTCTCCGCCATTTTCCGGAACCTTCTGTATCATCTCTTGAATAAATTCTGGATTCCCTTGGTATATTTCTACAAACGTGTCGGGACTCGTACATGTGGTGACATTCATGGATTTCAGTGAACGTAGCAGGGAGCGAACATTCTGGTGTTTTGAGCAAAGGCAAACACTACGCGATATGAAATTCACTAAACTGATATGCTTCAGTCTGGTTTTGTAGAATGACGTTCTCGAAATCTTAACCGGAGTTTAATCTAGGAACTTTGGGTGCGAATATATAAGTAATCATTCAAAACTCTTTTTTGTTTCTTACTCTTAGTATTGTCGACCTTGACTGCATCTCCTTTTCCAGCTAGTTGCCTGGAGTTGTCATCTCTTTCAAGGAACTGAACTTTTTCATCAGTTATACGCTTTCTATAGTCTTGAAGCCTTGTCTTTTTTTTTGGTAAGACACTCTTGCTCGAGCAAGATTTTCTTCTGTTCAGATTCTTTCTATACCTCTTAATCACCTTTCCTGATGCTATCCTATGAACAATCTCTTCCTGTTTACAACTCTTTTTTGTGCATCTTTAGCTGATTTTATTTTTTTACTTAAGCATTCGCTAAATATTAACTTTTTTTCTTATTTCAGGAACTTGTACTGTTCGTAAGCCTGACTATTTCAGTAAGTGATCGGCTTCATTTTTTGGCGTATCTGCATTTATTTTTCAAGACGTTGCAGCCGTCGCTGTACATTTCTAAATTTTCTCTGCAAATCTTCTACTTTGTCTTCTAGAGTTTCTGTAAGACCTGGCTAATGCTCTAGATGCTTGCTTCTTACCACTTGTCGATTTCGAGCGTGTTGTTGAACACGGAAGTTTTACAGTTAGAACAGTGTCACTTGTAGTACTAGTAACAGCATTTTTACTAGTTGATGGTTGGGGTTCATTGCTTTCATCTGTAATTATACTTGCCGCAGCGACTTCACTGTTACCTGATCTCTTGTTCTTATTCCTATATCTTGCCTGTCTTATTTTGTTTTGCTCTTTTATCTTCATCTATTTCTCGTCATCGAGTTCAGCCATTGGAACAAAATAGCCCCTCACTCTTCGTCTCTCGGATTTAAGCCACTTATTTCCAAGTTGTTCTATTTCTCTTTCTCTCTGTTTTAACGCATTCTTTGCGCCTTTGACTTAGCCATCCTGTAAAAAATACAAATTACTTTGACACTTATATCATCTATAGAGATCCGTCGGAATGCAGCCTAATTGACAATAGCAGGTCCAGTTTGATTAGATATGTACATGAGTGGAATGTAAAGTGCAACACTAACGCCTCTTCACGTGGGATTTACCTGTACTCTTACATTATAACATTGATGACAATACTTAATGATCACAGATTAAAAGAAACATGTAAGCACGTAATCAATTTCAAAAACCCTTTTAAAGGAATAACATACGGGACAGTGCATAGTAACGTACGGGACAGCTGAATAAAATGATCTTGAGGGCATGTTACCACTTTGCAATAGTTCGTAGTGCTTATACCATATTAGTAGTATCAGTTGTGAAATATAATTAATTTGGTTCATTTGTAATCAACACAATTATGTGAATATAGTTGAACTATTATCAGTGACTATACAAGCGACATACCATTTATTATTATTATTATTATTATAAACACGATTTATAAAGCGCTCTTTTCATGTAATAAAACACGTTCAAAGGCGCTGTACAAAAACATAAAATAACCATAACATTGTAAAACAATTTAAAATCTAACTAAGCATATGATAAGAAACACGTAGCCTGGTAAAACTATAGAATCAATAAAATCGTCACATGAAATATTACTTTTATAAAAGGGATTAACATTGAAACAACAATTGTGGACTATTCAAGTACATTAGCAGTTTATTGCATCTGAAGTGCCAATATTGATGTAATCAGTTTCCGTAGGCCAGCACGAAGTAGTGGGTCTTTAATTGTCGTTTGAAACACTGGAGTGTTTGACAGTTTCTAACATGTATAGGCAGTGAGTTCCACAGTTTCGGAGCAACTGATTTGAAGCTCCTTTCCCCGTACTTCACTTGTTTGCTTTTTGAGGGTACCAGTGCCATCGATTGGCGTACTAAACGTAGATTACGCGTTGGTCTATAGACATCTATAATGTCCTTGATATACGCTGGAGATTGGCCATGTAGAGCTTTAAATGTAAGTGTCATTATTTTATTGTTCACTCTGTACTGTACGGGTAGCCAATGGAGGTCCTTCAAAATCGGTGTGATGTGACTGTACTTTGATGTTTTAGTTATTATTCTGGCAGCAGTATTCTGAACAACCTGTAACTTGTTGATCGTATGCTGGGGAATTCCGTACAGCAGAGCATTGCAGTGGTCCAGTCGAGATGTTACTAACGCATTTACCAGGGATTTGGTGGCATCTGTGTTGATATATTGCCGAATGCGACCAATTTTTCTTAACTGAGCGTAGGTGGATCTACAGAGAGAATTTACATGCTGATCCATGTTTATCTTGGAGTCCAGGAAAGCACCCAGGTTTTTTACACTAGATGACTGTATTATGTCTGACTTGTCTAGTTTCACAGTAATGTTAGAAACTGCATTCTTGTCCCTATCAGATGTGAACACAATTAATTCGTTTTTTTCTGAGTTAAGTTTCAGCATGTTGGTATTCATCCCATGGGTAATATCATTAAGACAATCTGTCACTTGGTTAATAGTGTCTTCTATTGTTGCAGGGTTTGTTGGTTTGAATGACATGTAAAGCTGTGAGTCATCAGCATAAAAATGTGCGTTTATCTTGTGTTTACGACATATAGCACCGACAGGTTTCGTGTACATGACATAGAATTTGGGGCCTAACACCGAGCCTTGGGGCACACTATATGTCATATGCACTGGCTTCGACAGCTCTCCGTCTATACAGACAGTCTGAAACGGTCACTCAGATATGCCTTCATCCAAGCCAGCGGCTGCCCTGTAATTCCGAAATGGGTTCCGAGCCGTACAAGCAGTGTCTCGTGGTCGATGGTATCGAAGGCTGCAGAGAGGTCCAGCATCACCAAAACTGTTACTTGGTGTTGGTCTAAGGATTGTAAAATGTCGTTGTGAACTTTAATCAAGGCGGTCTCTGTTCAATGCCATTTTCTGTATGCAGATTGGTTTGGCTCATGGAGATTGTTTGAATCCATGTGATGCTCTAAGCGTGAGTCTACTACCTTCTCCAGAATTTTAGACACATGTGGTAAATTCGATACTTGCCTGTAGTTCTTGAGTGTATCGGGATCTAATGTTTCCTTTTTCAATAGAGGCCTGATGCGCGCACTTTTGTATGATGTTGGCACTTTACCGGTGTTAAGAGAAGCATTAACAATTTTTGTGATGATGGGAACTAACTCCACTGAACATTCTTTTTCCAGCCACGTTGGGATGGGATCAAGTTCGCACAATTTATTTGCTGACTTTGAGATAAGCTTTGATATTTCTTGTTCTGATGCTGGTGTCAGTTCATTAAATTGCTCTTTTGAATCTTCCATATCAAAAGTATTGAAGTCATTTGTAGTTTGGGAAGATATATGTTTTCTAATGCACTCCACTTTATCCACGAAAAAATCACTAAAATCTTGACCAAGCTCCCTTGGTGAATAATCGGATGGTTTAAAATATATACATGGATTAGACTCTGTTCGTGTTATAAAAAGCGTTCATTTAACACATATTCAACACATGCTGTTTCTCTAAATATAGTGCATGACAAATATAATTTAAATATGCATGGATACCAAAAAAGCACCGTAAAACACTAACCACATTTAATATACGGGACGATGTCGCGTAACATACAAGGCTTACTTTCTAAATGCCATTACATGACCTTTATAGCATTAAACATTCTAACAGTTTCTTGTAATTAAAATATAATGTAGAGTTCATATAATACATACAGCAATATCTTTAAAACGGCAACAATATAAGTACAAAGTCGTGAAAGACTTACCTTAGATAGTGATACATATCAAAATTTTGGAAATCCGATTATTAAAAATTTTGGCGGTCATCACATTATGTAAACATCCAGTTTACTCGGTGTATTACCCAAATGATCTTCATCTATTCTGCAGTGTTAACGGTGGCAATTTTTGAAACCGTTTTAGCTGCTGTCTTTGATAACAAGATATTGACCCATTAGAAAAACAAGTTTGACTTGTTCTCTACTACAGTATTAATATGATGTTTTCATCAGAATGACCACCGTACTCTTTAAAACGCAACTTCTTTGTGTTTAAACAGGCAATTGCCTTCCAAAATTGATATTGTGACCTTCAATATGATTTTTACCTTGACCTTGACCTCAAGTATGACAATTTAAAATGATAAAATGTGTTGATCTAATGTCAATTGTTTACAGGAGTATTTATGTTTTCATTCTCAATCATAGTTTTCGAGGAGTCAAATTTACGATTTTCCTCTATTGTACATAGTTGATGGTGGCCATCTTGGAAGCGATTTCTGGCTGTTACCTTGGTAACCAGATATTGCTTTACTTCCAGCAGAGAAACAAGTTTTACTTGTACTCTTCTACCGAAAAGATGATTATATCAGAATGCACCATTTACTCTTACAAACATAACTTCTTTGTGGTAAAATGGGTAATTTTCTTCAAAATTTGACCTTTGACCTTTAATATGACTTTGACCTTGACTTCAAGTATGTCAAAAACAGGTGCTAAAATTTGCTGATCTAATGCCAATACGTTGCAAGAGTTTTAATAATACTATTACCAATCAAACCTTTCACAAAGTGATATTTCTGATTTTACCCCTGGTCTCAACTTACGGCGTCCATCTTGGATTCTTAGGTTTCCCGGATGGGTATTTTCGGGAACTTTACGAATTCAGAATCTACAGGCTATAACCTTTCAGAAAATGTAAGTTTCAAATCTGTTCAAATTTTGTCCGGGTAATGACTGATTTTGGGTTCCACAGCCTCTACTATAATGTCCTACGTGTCATTATAATTAATAGTGAAACTTCAGAACTCCTTTTCTTCGCGCAGGAATAATTAATAACAAAACCTTAAGGGGCGGGTCCTAGCTGTTCCGGAATCTAAGATTACAACATGTGTTGCCTCCCTAAAAGCATACAATTCTGAGTTGTTTTTTATGCTCGAATATGTTTTAATTGTTTCTAATCAAATGGCAAATATAAATATAAGGATTGATTCTTATTTTTCGGGCTTTTATGCAGTATGAACGCTCAGGGCGAGTATTAAAAATTTAATTTTCAAAACTCGCCCTGAGCGTTCATACTGCATAAACGCCCGAAAAATAAGAATCAATCCTTAATGATTCACTTAACACAATTTTGTATCGTGCAAATTAAATTTGTAAAATAAACAAACAGTATCAGGTGTTAACACAATATATTTTTTCATTTATCTTCCACCGTAGGTTGTTAGTATTTACTGAAAACCAATTTAAGCTCAGCTCGCAGCAGTAGCGCAATGCATCTTTTGCTGAAAGATACTACATATCAATGCAGGCAACATTTTATATTAATTGTCCACATCTGACTAATGCAACGTTGGAGGTATTTTGCAAAAGCAAAGAAGTTCGGATATTTTTAATATGTCAAATTAGCGCTGTCGGTGAGTTTTTGTTTAACAGTTAATAATGAACAAATAAATTTGTATTATAGTAAATGACTTAAACAATGAAAAACGTTTCAATCAAAACGCGAATTAAATATCGAGTATGACGATGTTTATCATATATGACTAACGGAAGTGAAAACTAGGAGCATACGACTTTGTATGTTTCTTTATGCTTATTCGTTCCAGACCTTAACCTATATTATAAACAACTCACAGCCCATTCAAAAACGAATTTTATTAGCGTTCAATTCCAACAAAAACCAATCGTTTCGCTTGACTACCCTTGACAAAACATAAAAGTGTTTATACTCGAAATTGACGTATGGCTGTGTATACCAAAACGTTGTCAGAAGTATTGACACCTATATACATAGTTGGTCCGCATAACAAGAATGGATAAATTGGACTTTGGAACGTTTGTTCTTTGCTTATTAATTAATCTATCCGGTCACGCCAGATTGTGAACATGTAGTTTTGGATCGGGCCGCACCTTAAGCAAATTTAAAGAATCGTTATCAAAATAAACGTGTATACAAAATTTAAGTTAAGTTCTAACTGTGAATATCTACTCTTGTCAGCCCCAGTTATATGGGCCATCTTCGGTCAATATGTATTCAAATACATGTAATCACCCGGGAGGGCTTCTTTTAAATCCACCCACAGGACTAGGATTTGTTTGTATCCAGATGAAGCAACACTGTATTGCGTGTGTTGGTTGTAACGATATGCCGTTCGACGCATTGTGGCCACACGTGTAGCTTCTCAACTTATTTGTATGATTTAGTGCTATACACGATTGGATGGATACGAGTTACCTTAGACAAAAGAACGAGCAAAGAAGCGTTGTGTTTTCCTCAGTAATAGTGGGCTAAGGTGAATACCAGTAAATGTCGTGTCGTCATTAATTTAACACAGCAGACAATAGAGCTGGTCATATCGGTACAATTGTAATATGAAAATGTTTATTGGTTTAAATTAGGGTTGGCAACGGTTAATCGATTAACCGGTTATCCGTTTTTTTTAAGAGGTTAACCGGTTACAAAATTAATATTTGGTTTTTCTTGCAGAAAACACAATTTTGGGTTGAACACAATAAATGCTCAAATTGTTAGTTTTGTTTTCGTTAATATCACTGTATTGGCTAATCCGCGTATCTTATCGCAAATTATCGTCAATGTCCACCCCGTAATGCCCCCCTATGGATCAAGTATGCCATTGTGCTGACTACCATTGCTTGATAAAATCAATAAAGATTGCCACTGTGATTTCACCCGATCTCTGTTGTTTTAACAACTATTGCAAACTTAAACGCCATAATAAAAACATTGAGTATAAACAGGCCTTAACAACACAACAGAGGTTTGGAAACCACTATGCCCATTGCAAAATATATTTACGCGCATTGTTATTTATCAAAGAACTTTTAATGCACGTAATTCTTAAAGGATATTGAGTGTTAATAAACCACAACATAATTCAAATTATGCACTACCTAGCTTTTATTGATCAAGATGTAGAACAATAATTATGTGTAAATGACATGAAGGTAATATTACAACAAAGAAATATCACAGTTCACCGACAAGCATGCAAAAAGGTCAGAAATGACTTTCGGAAATGACTGTGTATTACATTCACAATGTATATTATTAAATTCAAATTTGAATTCCTTATTAAAAGGACCAACAAAATGTGTAAAGAAACAGTATTTAATTGATAAAATTGTTAACGTTATTATGTTACAAGACAATCAACAAGACAGGGTATATTTGCATATGCATGAAATTATTTATAAACGTACACGTTTTTCGGATGTTTTTTTTTCATTTATGTGGTACAACGCCAGTCGGTTAACAACTCGAATATCGAAACAGGTTAACCGGTTACGGATTTGCTTAGGTTTGCCATCCCTAGTTTAAATCCGATTATGTTGGCAGCGTTAATTTATTCGCCAAGGTCACCTTTTCAGTAACGTTTATATCTCGAAAAAGTACCCACCAATGTATGCCTATACTTTACCCTTTATTAACGCTCTTTGAAAACATGTTTTCATTATGCTTACGGAAGCACATATGCAATTAAATGTGTCACCGTGGATTTTTGTGACTGTTGTTTTTAAGGTTGGCCTAAGCCTCTACTAAACGACTAAAACAAAAACGATCATGTTGTTTGTCCATTGTTATGTCTAGTAGCTACCCCAATGAATAACATTTGAAATATAATGCAAATATTTATTGAAACCTAATATTGCGCATAAATGATGATCTATTTATCAAATTTCTTACTTCTATAAGACATTTTTACGCTTAAACAACTATTATGAAAATAATTATAAACCGCTTGCATGCATATTTAAATCATCCGCAGTACAGTTTCCGTTGAACAATAAGTTGTTTCATTGAAATGGCTAAATAAACAAACAATACCAAGTTCGACAAGCGGCTTTAAAAATTTAGTCGTTAAGTGTAAACTCCTTTAAACCTATGTGTGTAAACAAAGGTGTTTGTTTAATAGTTGATGGTTTAATATTTATAAACATAACAAACTTGTATTTCGTTACTCAATCAATGTTATGGTGATACTAGCTTCCTTTGATTATATTGTTCTCGCAGAGGTATTTGCTTTGTTGACATCTTTTTTCACTAGCATTATGATTGATTTATGGAAAATGCTTCTCCAGAAAATATTACCGTGCGAGTTATTCTTGTTTGCATCCGCTAGTCTTTTATTTAAAGGCGTTGATCAGTAATATGTATACTACAGCACACGACATAAAACAACATCAAACATAAACATAACTTGAACACTGGAGTCGCGATATTAAATCGGTCTATGACTAGCGTTGGGGGTTCAAACAGCTTGCAAGAAGAACATCGGCGTTAACAAAAATGTTGACTGGTTCAGACGCGTATAGAAACAATGCAGAAGTATATACCAATAAATTGTAATGTTGTTGTGTAAGGCGTGTAATTAAGGGTGAATTACCTAGTATTGTGCATGTGTATAGTGGATACGAAAAGATTGCATTCAATAAAGTACGTCCTATTAAGTTTCAATTTGAAATATGTTTTCCTTAGTTATATATTAAATATAACTGACTTAAAGTATGCTGTGTAATTGATCATTTTAAATTGTGTTCCTACATATTGAAAAGGCGCGCTGCAGACCACCCAACCTTTCATTGATTTGTTATATTATATGTTAAATTACGATAACAGTTTGGACCATGAGTTGATTGTTACGCAGCTTCAGCTTTTAGCATACGTGCACATAATAGCATGTATTGCACATACTGACAGTCAAAAAAGGACGAGGAGTTTTAAATTATATTTAAATTATATTTAATATGAAAACAACGCTAGGTTACATACAACTATGAAAATAAATATTCGGAACCGAAATTTCCAGGGATGGATCCGTACCCGCGAATCTGAAGTTGGATCCGATATCATCGGATATTTCGGGTACCCGTTGCAGCCCTATTAACTACTCAACCAAACACGTGGTGTTCTGTCTATTTGTATGACCAGTAGCTACCCCAATTAATACCATTTGAATTGAACTGCAAATATTCAATTAAACCCAATATGGCGCTTTATTGTTGATTTATTTATCCGATTTCTTAACATCGATAAGACAAGTGTACGCTTTAACGACTATTATGAAAATAAAAGTAAAACGCTTGCGTTCACACTTAAATTGTCTGCATTACATTTGGCGTTCAACTATTAGATGTTTTATTAAATTCGCATAATACATAAAGAAATATCAAGTTCGACGAGCGGCTTTATAAATTTAAGTTTCAATTCCTTAACACATTTTATCAATACCGCGATCGGTTTTTTAAAGAAATTGTGTTAAGATTTTGAATAAAGATACAAATATATAAACATAGGTATTAGTTTAATATTTTTTACGCCGTGAAATTCAAAACAATGCATTAAGCTTTGTAAAAAATACAAATGTTATTTAGTAACTTATTTAGTTATTGTGAACAAAATTAATTTATGCAAAAAAATCAATAATCATTTAAAAACGATATTGAAAAAAAAGAAAACATACGGTTCTGGTTATTCAGTTTGTTGTATGGCGTATTCCCGAGAGCATATTGTTCGTGATAAATTCCCAGGGAATGTTTATCTCGTACAAGAGACTTCTATCCTAACCGCGGTTGCTGGCTTGCGATCAAGTGATTTAAATGACTTTGGTAACGTTAATTGTCTTGAGGCTGTAATAAATCTGTTTGAACAAATTATGTCCCCTGATCAGTAAACAAAATGCTTATGCTAAGTTTACATCTGGCCACGCTCTCCCCGATTAGCCAGAGGCTAAAAAATCGGGGAGCTCTACGATTAAATGGTATACTCCACGTTCTGTTACGCTTCCTTACGAAATCAGCACGTTTTGTTGCTACGATCGAGCCCACGATTTGCATCATGTTCTGTTACGCTTTGTTGCGATCAACACGATTGGCTTCCACGCTCCACCACGTTCCGTTACGTCCTGTTAAGATCTCCCACGACAAAGCCGCTTTGTTGCGATCTCCTGCGATTTGACCTACGATTTGAGATTAGAAAATGAATCGGGGCAATCGTGGTGAAATTTAAGTTTGATTTAAAATCTGTCCCGATGCCCACGATGTCCCCGATTCAACCACGTTCCGTTACGCTCCCCCACGATCACCCCGATTCGACTCCACGCTCTGTTACGTTCGCCACGATGCTCTGGAATCGGGGACATCGTGGTAATCGTGGCCAGATGTAAACCTAGCATAATTGTAAAGATGGTCAAGTCGCATTCGTTTAAACACCAAGCAACACATTTAAATTAACAATTATTACCTCAGTGTATATGTAATTAATTGTTAATTACTGGTACAGTGACCCTGGTAGTTATACCTATACTGCATAATGAAAACATTTTCGATATAATTGCATTCCCCGATATATTGACATATCATTTTGCGTAGTATCAATACTTAAACTGTTATTCGTAATCAATTAGCTTGATATGTTCATATGAGAGATGTTTTATTTATTGTGTGTTTTGCACATTTTTTTCTAAACCATTTTCACTGCTTGAATTTACCATGCATGATCTCTTGAAATTACACATAATTCTAATATATAGTGTTATATATATTATGCAGGCGAAACATGAAGAGGAGTTTCATAATACGATGTAAGTAATGCTATATGAAATCAATTATACTGATGGTGTATCTATTATAAGAATATTGTAAACAAATGGATTATATGCGATGTTCACATATTTACTTTTTTTCGTAAATGTTCACTTAAACTAGTTAGTTGTTTCATATTTCAGGATGACTAAGATGATGCAAGCGGTAAGTTAAATAAAATAATGTCTTATAAAAAATATATTAGAATAAAAAAATATGTATGTTTTTAGACGATGCACTTAAAATTGAGCACAACAATTGTGTAGACAATTTAGTTCAACGCTACCGAAAAAAACGACATATGTCAAAACGATTAATATTCGATAGCTGTTAATTGATCGTTCAAAATAATTATTTCAAATCAACGCATCAGTTCGACATTATTTGACCTGGTTCTCTATATATACGTTCTGTTTAAATAAGCCACGCCAATATAGGTTACCTCATAAAGCTCACTGAATAATTTGAAATTAATAGTTAGCGGAATTGTTTACATATTAAGGGAATCATGATCGCAATATAAACGTTATCATTTAGTTTGATCAAAACAAAACTAGCAGGTATACGGTATATACAAATAAAATGCAAGTCCCGGTCAAATAGCCGGAACACACTAGTTTAAATTAAACACAGTTATACCTCATGTGTTAAGTTGCACGTTAGGAATAATTGTGAATGTGTCATTAATTATTGTTTACATTGACATAACACGAGGATCTCTTACAGTAAGTAATTAAAGCAACCCAATTTACATAGAAGCCGCAATAGAAACCTTTGTTTATAAGATGTCGATGTTCGAATCTCGTATGACATTTCATGTTTTTCTATTTTAAATGTATGTGTGATGTCTCTCAAATTATTGTTTGTGTTCCTATGTTTGAGTTTATGCACTTAATAGCTAACCTTAAACTAAACATTGCTAAACCATTTAATTATAATTGATAAGGGTTTTGCTCATTTATTAGGCCAAGGTGAATAACAGACCATATCTGAAGGTCATTTACACAGACAAATCAGACATTGGAGCTGGTCATATTCGTGCAGTTGCAATCTTTAAATCCGTAGTATTTGCAATCCGGTTCAGTGGTCAGCGTAAACATATCCGACAAGGTCACCTGTCCAAATCAATTACAAACATAAATTCCGAAGGAGATTACACCAATGCATTCCTATAAGTTACCCTTCAAGAAAGCTCTTTCAAATTAAAAAATTGGAAAACATGTACTTATGTATGAACAATTGTGAATCTTATTTTATTTTTACTCATGGAAATGCAATTGTATGAAGCTATGTCGAAATAAAAATTATGTACTTATGTATGAACAATGGTGAATCTTATTTTATTTTTACTCATGGAAATGCAATTGTATGAAGCTATGTCGAAATAAAAAATATGTACTATGTGACTCCAAACAATATCAATTGAGTAAACAAGTATCAAATATTTTAAAACGAGATTGAAAAAACAAGAAAGTATCCGATTCTTGTTAGTCAGTATTTTGCATGCCGAGAATGCCCGAGAGCAAATGTTTCGCGATGAATGCACAGGAAAAGGCGCGCTGTAGACCACCCAACCTTTCATTGATTTGTTATATTATATGTTAAATTACGTAAACAGTTTGGACCATGAGTTGATTGCTGCGCAGCTCCAGCTTTTAGCATACGTGCACATAATAAGATGTATTGCACATACTGACAGTCAAAAAAGGACGAGGAGTTTTAAATTATAATTGTTTTCAATGTATTTTTTGAAACCTACCTTTTATTTTACAAATTATGTTTGCCTGAACTACCACGCTACTCCATTGCAATACTTGTTTCTTATTCGTAATATTAGAATATGAACTTGCAGGCTGAGAGGGAGGATGAGCTTAGACGCCTGATGTACGTATACATTTTCTGCTCATTTATGTGCGGTTATAATTATTAGATGTGTATATCAGTTAATTATAATATATATCAGCACCCTTGAAACATTAAACAACGTATTCTTAGGCATCTTTCATTCTTGTAAAATGTTAGTTTTTAAGACCATTTACCTATTGAATGTGTATTTGCTGATTCCAAACAAACAGGTTATAATGTTCTAAAGAAACATAAACCTGTATAACAATTGTATTATATTGTTTAGGTATGATTAAATACTCCTGTAGCACCTTCCGTCTTATTAAATATTAGATGCACATAGTAAATTGTCAAAAATCTGAAAGTAATACACATGCCAGCATTAACTTGAATATGTAAGTAACAGGTGTGGTCGACAATCCTTACTTGTAAAAAGACCATACAGGAAGAAAATTGTTTTAAAAATAATGAACACCCTAAAGACATGAAATATAAAACACTCGCATGTAGAATGCTTTTTAACACTGAATATATTTGGAAAGAAAGTACAACGTAATATCTTTTCTTTCTTTAGACGCTTACTAATGTGATATCCTTCACGTTTCAGTCTGGCTCAGCTTAACAAAATGCAGGAGAGTATAGACAACATGCATAAGAAGAAGGTATTGTTTTACATTTAACAAGACTACTTAGTTACTAGTTCCTATTGATAAATCAAATTAACAAATCTTGTTGTGTTTTTCTTAAACAAATGCAAGTGTTTCCGTTAAGTCGAAAACCATTTTCCGAAAACAAAACATTCCGATAAAGAATGTCAAATTAATCTTAATTTGAAAAGCGCTTTTATTAAACCTTTGTATTTAATGAATACTGTGAAACCATTTATTTTCGTCGGCATAAAATTTCGCCCTTTTCATAAAAATGACTATTTCGTCCGCTCTGAAATTCGTCCATTTCTGTTTTGGAAAAAAAAACAACGTCCGATTTGTTTGTAATACATGTAATACGCGGTTGCGAAAAAATCGTGCTGGGGAAAGAGAGGTGACACTTGGTAGTCACTTGCAGGAGGTGGGCCTTGTTTGGCATATGCCAATTAACAAGTCTGTTATTTTAGGTGATAGTAACTGTCCCTTATTATTTTATGTCATTGACACGTTCTTTGTTATGATTAGCGGATAAGTGGGACTGAATAATCGTTAACGAGTGTTTTAAACAACGAAGCATGGAAGAATGGACCATGCAGTTAAAACCAAACAACCAAACACAACTCAAAATGTTCTTTATTAATTTGTAACAAGCGCAGAATATATTTCAGTTAGATGTTGATCACACATCGTCATATTTTAATTGCGTTTAATAGTATTGTCTTTAATCCGGATTCGCCGCGTGTAGGCTGTATAATCTGCAACACCCCTGAAAAACACAATGCACACAATGGGTAATAAAGTTGTTAACAATTAGCGCTAATCAACACTATTATACCTAAACGAAATCGACGCATTCGATACATTGCAGTCGCGTTTTACAGGAAATGTCAGTTGTCAGTACACTGTATAATGAACACCCCTTTGTGTCGAAACCGGATTTAACTTGAGTGTGAATAGTCGACTGTTTCATGTTATTTGTATCAATAACATCTGCGTATCTGTATTATAAGTATACCAGTCAACAAACAAGGTGCGCGCTTCCGCATATGGGTATTCGGACGTTCAAAAAATTGACCTACGGTTAAGCGTTCACGCCGTCGAACGCATTAACCAATATAACTCGTTTTTTTTTTCACTTTTTCTTTATTTGCAAAAACTACTAGTGGCTTATAACTTACCTTGCAATCTTTTTTCCTCGCATTTTGCGAGTGTGCGAGTGTTAATATCGAACCCTGTGTATATGCATGGATTACGCTGGATTTAAATGCCTCATGCCTACGGTAATTCAGTTTTATTTGTTTCAAATATGGGACATGATTGTTCGTTAGGATCTTGAATTCGTCCATCGGTCGAAGGGCGAAAAAGGCGAAAATTAATTTAGGACGAATAATTATGGTTTCACAGTATAACATATTTCAAAATACACATTGAGTTACTATATACGCAAAATGTGTAAGTCGAATATATATCTAGGAGCCATACGATGTAAGGACATAGGATTGTGCTTCATGTTTGAAAAACAAAATGTTCACTGCTGATGAAGTAACCGTGTCATTATTTTTTTAAAGAGTACAGTCAATGTTTGTTGTATGGACAATATGGTACCGTTATCTACATACGGCTTAATTTGACTTAATAATTTATTCGTCCATATAAATGCAAAATTACTGTTTTGAACGATACGTTGTTTTTTCATAATAGTGCATTTGCAGTTGCGCTTCTATTGATGGAATTGTGAATATGACATTGACGTCATGATTATTGTTTGTGTTAATATTAATCAGACATTATTTATGGGGCCTTTTCACGTTTTGGTAAATTGACAAATTTGAAAAAAAGTTGTTTCAGATTCGCAAATTTTCGTTTTAGTTATGATATATATGAGTACACAGTAATACTTAACATTTACCATGCTCTAAAATAGCCATTATACACATCGTTGACGATTTAAAAACCTGAAAATTATAAAGCGTTGCAACGCGAAACGATTGATTAATTTAGGGAGTTATGTCGTTGTCGTTATATTTTGTGAAACTCCGAGGCTTGCTTATATTAAGTACAAAATACAACATTCATTGTATGAGGTAGGATTGCCGAGTGGTCTAAGTGGTAGACTTTTTACTCCAGGTCTCCAGGGGTCAGTGGTTCGAGCCCTGCTGAGGGTTACTTTGTTTTTCGTTTTGTAATTTCATTCTTGAGTTTTTATTGGAGCTTTTTAGATCCAATGTTTACATTTATCAATATAAAGAATTTAATGACAAACTTCAAAACATGCCAAAATCTGTGAAAAAGGCCCATTTAAAGCATCTAACCTACAGGAAGTTGTGTACTGTTTCAGGGTCACTTGCCCTAAAAAAGGGCCAACTAATTGTATATTATGATAATGCAATACTGCTCCAGCAGCTGGGGTTTCAGGGTCACTTGCCCTTAAAAAGGACCAACTAATTGTATATAATGATAATGCAATACTGCTCCAGCAGCTGGAGTTTCACTTCTTTACACTGTACTACACTACCGAAGGTTCAGTTCATCAATTAATTAATGTCGTAACCAGCTCATTGAAATGAATATTTAGAAATGACATCCGAATCGAGATACCCACATAGGAGTACTGAAGCGTCACTTACAGAATATCGAAGATGCCATGTGTAAGTCGACATCGATAGATTGTCTAACATCCCCCAATCACAACACGAAACTGACGATATATGAATCGATCAAAGAGTATGCTCTGTAATAAACAAAGGTTAACGCAATACAAGATGAGATGCTGACGACAAAGCAACTATCAGTTGAGATGGAAATTAAACTGAGAAAATGCTTTCCGGGACCAGCAACGTCAATCCAAACTTACCACTACGCCGTTACTCCAGCAGAAACAATACTAATCATAAACTATCGCGCAACCAGTGTACCCTGACCTAAAAAACTTTAAAAATAAATGCTACCTTCGATTGACGAAAATCTTTTAAAACGGCAGTTTTTAAAATTCATCTGAATCAGCCATTTATTTGATCTACAATCGCACAGACGTTCAGAAGTTTCCCTACCTGCAATCACAACTACAAGGTTCCTTCGGGCGTACAATTGTGGATAAGCGCTAACAAACGCCACCTGTTCATGGTTTATATGCCCGCTGCAACAGAAAATTAGTCAACCACATCGGTTTACACATGCTTCAATGCAGGCACCTATCGAGCTACCAGTTCCGTGCAACACTTTGAAATGCATGACTATTTTTCATTATATAATATAAACTTACAGAATAGTTATTGAGTCGCTGGGTAAGCGACACAAACGGATATAGAAGTATTGGAGTTCGTGTCCACATTATCGTTCTACGCTGGTTCAATAATTACAACAACACCGACAACATAACAAAAGTCACACTGCTGCAGTTTTATTTGCGTTCTCTGATGAACATTATAAGCCAAATGACCATGTATTCTTAACTGAGATAAATACCAGGTTTAAATTGTCATGGCCTTCATCAAATTTCAAAGTGAACATCTCGCTTTAAATTTTCGAAAAATAAATATTATACGAATATTTGTAGTAGCGCCTACCATCACGGAGCTGCAAACTGGGCGTTCGTTCGGAAACTGACTTAATTTGTGTGCGGACCAGATATATGGCATGCGTGTGCATAGTATTTGATGAAAGCCACACAATGCGATAATCACACAAGATTGTATGTTAACATTAGGTACAGCCCACTGGAATGGAGATCATTAACTTGGCAACATTATGAGATAATTAATAGCGGATACAGCTCTTTGAGACAGCTCCTGGATCGTAAAGAATTGACAATCTGGTTAATTTGGTCCTATCAAAGCTTCCGAACCACGTCTTTAACGTAGTTAAGTCACATGTTAACGTAGAGAGTTAAGTTGAGCGATTGTGGTCATTCGAATGTATTGGAATCAAACCACCGACTTAATACGTACCAGCCGGCGTCCATCGAATGCCCCGTCAACAAATACACCGCAGCTTTCCCTTGGAAAGCAGACCAAGAGCCGTCATCGTCACTGTTTAAGTTATCCATAAAAAGTCGAGAGTACTATTTGACGACTACGCCGAAAAACAGAATAGCTCAATCAAGCGCGAAGAGATATAATTGCAAATTAGGAAGAATCCGAACCTCCGTAAGCGATCATAAATTACAGTCCCGTAATGCAAACTCCCGTTGGTGTACATGATTGTAGCTAAACAGATTCGCTTGACCACCCCAGCCCCGAAGACAACCTACAATATGCAGCCCCACTACTCAAGAATTGGAACCTAAAACAAGTAAACGTCTGATTTCCGGCCGGATAGTTATATTGCAGTCCATGGTATCTGGTTGTGAAAGTGGAGCTCATCGCCGGAAGAAACAATCTTACACATTAGCTTAAGTGAGGCTCTTCCGTGCGATTACCAAGAGGCCTATGTTCAAGATTTATCTGTTAGAGGTTACCAGTGACGATGAACGTTCGAATGATGTCTAATCATTAATTCATGGTCATTGTCATTTTCATGTGGAATTTAAACTGTTTTGCGGCGCCCAATATGTTCAGATTTTAAAACGCTGCGATTGTGTTTGAGACGTCGACGTCCTCATCATTGTACTTGCTTATATGAATCGGACGTTATTAAAGGATCGAACCTAAGAGACACGTTGTACTTAACTTGCGAAGTATCAATACCTTCATTACATGTAATATTTATATAACCATGTAGCATAATCTGGAGAATTACAAAATAATTAAAACTTATTACGATTTATTTCAATGAATAGTTATCTTCTTCCACAAATCAATGCAGCCAATATTCCGGACGCACGAGTGTATCATGCATGTCATACATATGTTAAAAATGTACGACATTGTCCATGTGTAATGCGATAGCCAAGCCTCGCCGATCAGAGGTTCGTAAGAGATAAAAGAAATGTGCGAAAAAAAACTCTTATTTATTCGCGAACTGTTATTTCCTCGTGAAGCAAACCAGAATACAATTGTATTTGCCTAATAGATAAATGATTTTTCGCTGCATATGTTTATACTCAGACCGAATGCTGTAATATATATGATTAGATACATAGAAAAGAAAACATTGTAAGAATTATTAAAGCGCTGCCTCAGAAGTTTAACTGAGTGTTTATAGTAAAAATTTATTATATTATAATGAAAATACATTGTGTTTGACTTCAGGGTGACAGCGAACATAGGGCGGATAAAACAACGGAGCCGTAATGTATACTACAATCACCGTGCAATTATGATTGCTTTTTTGTATATGTTGCACTTTACTATGCCCGAACAATGTATTACGTCTTCAACTACGAACACTTCACGTTAATTTTAATACGAATCGACTAGAGCATTTCGTGAAGTGTGTATTCCATTATTTGGGTCTTTGTATTTGCAGTGTATATACATGCTTGCTTTTGATTCTTATTGTATTGATAAGTTTTTGTTTTCAATGTATTCAATGTTTGCGCATGTCGTTAATATTCAGTGTGAATGTAAATGAATTTAGAGAATGGTGAAAACGAACAACAATAGCTTCGGCACAATTATTTGCTAAGGAACTTTGACAAATCACGTTAATACTGGCACATTTGTCTGTCTATACGTATATTGCATATGATATCGACAGTGCAAATTCAGTATTGTCTGAATCTGAGGATATGGTGTATATTCTACTGTTTCGTACTATTTCGTGGCCAAATGAATATATGAGAAGAAATATATACCTGTAGTGTATACCTTTTTATTGTTTTATATTTCTCAGTGCAGTTGTATAATGTTGGCATTGGAAAATGTGTGTGTTCAATGAATGTGTTTGGTATTGATTTCTTTTTAAAAGCATTAATTTTTAATGGCACACAATGGTAGTGATAAAAACTTTTACTATGAAGGATACTTTTTTAAACGCTATCGATATTGTTTGCCTTGCATTGTATTGTTGCTTCATAAATTGTGTGCCTCTTTTGATATGTTAAGCAATTCTGTATTTGCATAAATATGAATAGTGTAATAGCGTGTTAAGTTGTGTTCGTCCTTTGATCTAGGGACATATGTTATTGCAATCAAAGATATGTATCCAAAGGCTTCTAAAATAAATTTGTTTTAACAACACGATCATCATTTTGATAGCACGAAAACCGTTTAGTATGCTCTCAATACTTAATCGAATAATCATAAGATTAACATCTACTTTTTTACCTCTTTTGGGCATTTAAAAACTGTGACATGATTGAATGTACCGACACAATTTGTCACAATAAAATTTCGACTGATGCATACACTTTTAAGTCTGTTTGTCGATACTATTTTCAACATAACTTTAAAGTTTGTCTATGTCCTGGTACTCCTTATGAAATGTATATAATTTTATGTTCATTATACCATACAATAAACATCATTATTTTGTATGTTTAGCAGATTAAAATTAAAGTTTATGAAAACAAATGCGCAATTAAATTGCAAATGTAATTACGCGCTATTAATTTGAAATGTAAATGTTATTAATATAACAATTTAAATGAACAACTATTTTTAATGCAAACCAATGTTTGTTATGCCTTATAACCTACATCTGTGTTTTCATACTGTATGATTTGTAAAGGGGTATCTTTTTTAATGTACTATTGTTGTTTGATAAGATGTTTAGTTTAGGAGCTTATGTGTTTTTTATAAAAAAGTGATGTGATAAGCAGGTAGTTACATGAAGCGACTGAATGAAAAGAATTGCTCATAATGAAACTAACAATTAAAGTAGAACCATTTCATATAATTTGATAGTGTTTGTCTTAACCTTCATGGATCAACTTTTCGTTGATTGAACTTATATTTTTGTGTATATATATATATATATATATATATATATATATATATATATATATATATATATATATATATATATATATATATATTTCATACATAACTGATTTTGTACCAAAAAAGATGAAGTTTTGTTTAACTGTAGTGTAGCGGTATTCCTACAGATACCAATTTAACATTTCATTTTAGTTTCAATTTTCTTTGGGTTTAAGTTTTCAAGATCTTATGAAAACATTACATTTTATAATGTTTTTATAACGTGCGTTATTGTTATGTATGTGCACGATGTATTATTTCTATATGATGTAAAATGGGCAGTTAATTAAACACGATCATGTATGATTTTAGATAGGTTCATACAAAGTAAGTATATGTGTAGTGTTAGATTGTATACAAAATCGGATAATAAAAGCAGTTACGACCAAATTCATCATGTTTCATGATCAGCACATTTCAACCATTTAACAATGCAGTTCTAAGTTCATTCATGAAATATTTCAACAGATGTTTCTTAAAGTTCTTCATATATGTCTTTGAAAAACTATAAATTAAATGTTTAATTTCCATTTAGATTCATAAACATGAGTTATCTACTATTAACAAGCGCCTCATTAGGGTTTATACGCATACAATAATTTTATATATTTGTGGTTTATCCTAACGCAATAATGTAATGAATCAAAACTAATGTCCAGCGGTGTATCATGGAAAGCTAATGCAGTCGGTAACAGATTAACAACGCTCACAATGGCCAATATAAGTCCATCAAAACTTCACTGATCTTCTTAAGAATGTACGACGTTTTAATTTTAAGATTAAGTAACTGATTATGTTTAAAAATCAACATCACGAATACCTGTTTAATTGTGTTATTTTACTGTATAAAAATTAAATATAGTTTGTTGCTTTGATGTATTTCTGCACTATAACTAGCGTGTGTATGTTATTTGTATGTGTAATGTGTAAGCTAGTAATAACCCATTTATGCCTAGCATCTAGATAAAAGGCCTTGGCAAACAGCGATTTCTCATCAGGGTGTGCGCTATTTGCTTAAAGGAAACTATGTAAGAAATATTCTAAATATACAAACAAATATACTAGACATCCTTAATTTTGGTAATTAATTTATCCAATTTAGAAGGATGGAAGTGTCCACTAGGCATAAATGGGTTAATAATGTACATTACTTTATTTTTATTGTTTACTGATGTATGTGTTTAGTTTAACGCGCGTTATTTTCAGATTTCATTGACATATGCATACACTCAACTATCTTTGTACACGTGTAAAGTTGGTTCTTTCAATTCTTAAGCAGTGTACGTAGGCGTTTATGCATTTATGAACAAAATAACATAGATTTACATGTTGCACAAGTTGCAGATGTGTTTGTTAGTAGTAACACACACAAGAACACAATCTTTTGGTCTATAGGTTAAGTTTTCGAGTATAAAAGTAATAATAAACATTTGAATAACTATAAGATACGTAGGAAAAACTGCACATAGCAAGACTAATATAAAATTAGTCTGAACGCAAAAGCACCACTTATTCAATATGTGTTCTTTTAATAGATTTTATTGGTCGAAATGTTTATGTTAATTCACCACATATATATAATAAGAATTGTGTAATGGGTTTGCCTTTGAATTTTGATTTTATAACAATGATATTAAGGAGAATACAATCTATGCAAACTAAATTTTACTATTTAATAGGTAACGACTACTTTGCTGTCTGATATGTTTGTTTGACTTTCTGAATGTTACTGACGGAGATATATTTGCATTTCATAATTATACTGATGCATATCATAAGTTTACGAGTGTAAAAGTAATTCTTTGACACTTCTGTGCTTTAAACAAGAATCATTTGAATCATTTTGATGACTATAAGACACGCAGGAAAAAATGCACCCATAAAACAATAGTCTAGACGCAAAATAACAAATTATTCAATATGATTTCTTTCAAAAGATTGTCAAAACGTTTATGTTAGTTCACCACACATATATACTAAGTATTTGTTAATGTGTTTGCCTTTGAATCGTAACTTAACACACACTTGTCTATTAACGCGTTAATTAAATACATAAAGTTGTTATTATTGTATAATACTTTTGTTTGACTTGCTGAGTGAGACTGCAGGAGATATATTTGCATTTTGTATGATGCATTTTTTCTTAGCGTAGTATACATATATACTACAGAAAATGGCACATTCAATTAATTTGCAACCGATGGTATTAGTATGTTTATGTTTGTATTACTCCTTCTTTTAAGTCTTTTGAACGCATTGAGATTGCATATTAAATCATGCAATCTTGATTTCATAAGAAATGCATACAATTTTATTTGGTATATTGTATTATGTTTGTTTATCGTGTCTTGACTAAGCAATCACATATGTGGACGTATTTAATTGTACTTGAACTAAAATGTCATGCGTTTGCGTAAGATCTTTATATGAAATAATCTTGGATGCCGTTAAAAAAATAACATCGCAAAAGGTCAGTAGTATCATAGTTTCAAAAACATGAACGGACAATGAGGGTTTGACTGAAGTTGTTAGAAACAGGAACTCGCTTTATGAACTGGTTGCGAGTGGAATTTTAGAAGAAATTGTATGAGTTGTATCTTATGTTATTTGCTTAATGATTTTAAATCTGACCACCCATGTGTTACGCAGGTAGGATATTTATTAAGCATTAACCTTTGCTTTTTGTTCAATATGTGCACGCGGGTCATACATTTCATAGGAAAAGAATGCATATGCACATATAAACATTCTATAAGGACGTCTGTCCGTATACAATACACTTTATAACACCTAGCTTTATAGATTTAAAACGCCCCATGCGTGATTGCAATGAAATATGCATACATTTTAAATACTTGTATTATTCTCATTATCATATGTAGTAGAAATAGTATATCGTGTGTATTGTGTATACCGTATAGTTTATTATTGAACATAGTTGTTCTAACGTGTTTACCAACAAACCATAGTGCAAATAAACTTATATCCATACATAAGAGGTCTGTTTTGGTCTACAGTTAAACGTTAAATTATCGTATTTATGTTCAATTCTATAACTAAACATTATACATTCAAAAATTACACAAAAGTAACATTTAATTGGGTTTAATCTATTAAAAGCGTACGTAAACAACTATGGACTTAAGTTTTGCTGTAATTGCACTATGGTTTATTGAGCAATTTAATCGATTATTATGTGTTTACATTTGAAAGTTTTGAGTCTTTAGGTATAAAATAAACGACCGACCGGTTATCGAGCATCATCATTCGCAGATATGAAAGTTCAGATATGTTCGTATGCGTATATTCCAGATTAGTTTTTGGTTTTCAAATTATTCATGACCGTGTGTTTTGTGTAATGATCAAACAAATGCTTAAACAAATATTAAATGTGGCATGGTATGTGTTATAATCCGATAGTTAAATAATAAATACCCAAAGACTCAAAACACATAACTGTTTGCTCGAAGTGTGGTGTAGTAGCTTTAATGACATATATCTTTTATTTGCTTAAGGGGAATATTCACAGATTACCACGAGGATACAATTTATTGTTCACGCATATTACATGACATATTACACATATATATAATAGGAGCGGCATTATAAACAAACATAGTAGTCATCAGTTTAAATTGATAAACTTGCAAAAATAACGCGAACAAATGGAAAGTATTATTGTAACTACTATTTTAATTGACGTTTTGGAAAACACGCGAATCAGTTACAAAATAAAGTGAATTGTAAACAATAAACGTATTAATGCATTATGTCGGCATAGACGTAAAGCAACTAAAAGGTCACCTCGTTCGGCCTTTGATTGGCAAGAATTAAAGCCAAGAGGATGCATCATTGAGCTCCCTCGATATGCTTTTCTTGTACTGCGTATTAAATGATTAATGAAAGTCCTTAAAATTGTCACGCTTAGACTAAGCATGATGAACAAACAAAAAAACTGTGAGCATGTCCCATGAATTACTTATACAATTATTTTAAGATGTTTTTACAAATGGTGTTTTGAGGCTTTATAAAATTAAAACGACTTTAATGTTGTATTATTAAAGGGTTCAATACATAAAACTCCATTCCTTATAAGAGAACATGTAAATGCATTCCTTAGCATTCTACCAAAACCCAAGAATGAAATAAGGAAATTTCAAGATTTATAATTTTGTAATTCTATATTCTAGAAAATTGCCTATGTGTTTCTTAAAAGCGTTTGAAAAGCTAAACGGCAAGCGTTACCGAAATAAGAATATTTTTGTTAACAGCCTCAAGATGCCATACCATGTACTCAATATTTAAATGTGTATGCATGCATATTATAACAGCTTCACATATTAGCAATAGAAAAAGAACATGTGTTTG
>NC_068369.1:33488695-33523695 GCF_020536995.1 Dreissena polymorpha
ATTGCCTTGTACACACATGCAATCTGTTTTTTCTTTCTTATGTTTAATTATTTTATTTTTTCATAAGAATACAAGCTTACTTAAAAAGCTCTGAAACGGCTTGATAAAAGCAAACTTATTTGCAAACACTGACTGCATATATGTTTTAATGAGCTATAATATAGCAATTACAACTCAATGTCTCCTTAAGGGTCTTGAACAGCTTTCAAGCGAGCCTGTGTTACTTTATTTATGGTTTCTCTTAGCAAATAGCTTGATACGAAGTGTTCGTTTGTTCTAACTATTTACCCGCAAAACCGGACTTTACAACTAATACTGGATATAATTATATTACTTAAGTAATGAGTTAACGAATTAATGAATGATTGAATTAATGAGTTAATGAATTAATGAATTAATGAATAAATGAATAAATGAATTAGTTAATTAATTAATAAATTAATGAACTTCGTTATTTATTTACATTTATTTATTTAATTTTTGTTTTATTCCAACTGTATTTATTTATCTATTTATTTATTCATTGTATATATTTCTAAAAGCCCTAGGAATTCTTCTTTATAAAATAAATATAGCTAAAGATATATTTATTATTTCTGTTTTATGTACTTATTTATTAATTGTATATATTTTTTCTGTTTTATGTATTTATCTATTTTCTTATTTATTTATTTATTTATTTATTTATTTATTACAATTGTAAGTTTTTAATGTATTTATATGTTCCCATTTTTGATTATTGTATGTTCATGTTTGAAGGTTATATCAGATATAAATAGAACGGAACGAGTTGATAAATGCTATAATTATGCGACTCAACCAAAACGAGGCTTTGAGCTTAATGATAAGAAATTAAATGTAACGATATGAACAAGAGTGTCTAAAGCCGTCGGATCGTGTCAGGTGACAAGTTTATATTGTCCTACAAATGAGGAAGTTAAATGTAAGTTGTAGTTTCAAGTGATTAAATCTCTTACGGCGTTACATCTATGTTTGTTTTAGATAAATTGTTAAGACATTAAGCGGAAACTATACTTAGGAAATTTAAACTGATTGTGTTATATACACTCATTTTATTATAAGAAATGTTTAAATATAAGAGTTAAACCTTAACATTGCTAAAAATAAATTATATCACAACCAAACATATCAGGTAGTATAAAACATAATTAAATTTGATAATAAGATAAAATGTATGACCAACTCAATATAAGGGATACTATGTTACTTCGTAAACGAACCCATCCCATATGTGTGTGCCGACCATCAACTCTACTTTATTCTGTTTATTCAGGTCGAGTTTCCAAAATGTGGTATGCATGTCGATCATATGTACACATATTACAAAAAGTAATATATTTAAAAAATGTAAGGAAGAATCACGTTATTGAGTTCCGTTATAAGATTTAGGAATATCGTGTGTATAGTAAATAGGTAACGAAACAAAACGTTTATCCAACCTACCGTCATATATATTTTGACGATGCTAGATTAAACAAAAACTATTGGCCGTATACATTTGAAACAATAAGGACAGGTCCAATAGAGTAAAACCAAAAATATCTGTATGCATATAACCGGCCTGTACATTATCAGTGAAATATTCAACTAGCTCCACATGGCGGAAGCAGAAAACGACGTTTCAATATAGGTGACTGTTATTGTCTTTTACATGTTGTAAGCATAAATTCAATCCGAAATTTAAATTAACATTAATATTCACCGTTTATGAGTCCACAAATTAATGAAATTCAAGTTGAATTAAGAAACAAAATAACGAAGATAGCTTTTAAAACAAAACAAGTTTGCATCAATCATAATACACACATATTAATCAAACGAAGACACTGACTTAAAATGTTACAACTATGTAAAAACGTGATTGTTCAAGCGGTTTAGGATAACCGGAACATAAATCTTCGCGATCATACAGGTTAAAGTGAGTATATACAATCTAATTACTTTTGTTTAAAGATAGAACGCTGATGAATACTAGAATACAAGTTCAGAATAAGTAGTACCATAAAATAAAGTCATATAAAATTACAAATATGTATTTGGTGTCAGCAGAAAACTACATACTGTACACAACCCATGTACACTATTCAGAAAACCCAATTAGTATGTGCAGATTTGTTAGTACGACATATATACATAATTTTGGCAGTAGAACACATACGAATTGTTATCGGTACCGGTGTAAATATGTTCGTTATACATTCAATTGATCTAAACAATATTTGGTTAATTTTGCCGAATAAATATTGGTAATTGAGCTTAGATAACAATCCTCGTTAAAACTCTTTTTTTAAGATTGCGATTATACAACGTTGATATAAAACTCGTATAAACTCGATATAATATTAATAATGGTAATTAAACTATGTAAAACAAACAATACAGGCGACCATAGAGGTGCCTCCTTGCGTTAAATTGACAAAACAGTAAGTCCAGTCCACAGATGTTTCAAGAACCGCAGCAAACGACACAAATAAAAGCGTACTCTTCTTAATAATATAATCGCATTAAATAAGATCTTAATTTAAATGATGTCAGTATTTTTTTGCATTTAAACATGATACTTTTTTATTTTTCCATGAACATAGAGCCAAATAACGTCGTAATACCACTTAAAAAGCTGAAATAATTCCAGAGAACCAATGTAAATACAATCTTGTTTGATTCGAACTTATGTTCGCATTAATGATATTGGTCAAACCCTATGCATCCCAACTCTAAATCGTTGTTTGTTAGCCGATAAGCTAGGAATAATTGAAAGGAAGGTCGACGTGGCGTAGTGGATATAATGTCCGCTTAGGTACCGGGAGGTCACGGGTTCAATCCCCAATTTGAGAGCGTTCTTTAAACCTCTATAAAGACACCAAGATCTTGCTCTATCCAGGGAACTGACTCTAGAGCTTTCAATAAACCAAAACTTTGTCGCAATCGAGCTAGGTTTAAAGTAAATCGAAAACAAATCTTAAATAATAATAATGCATTTTTCGGTAACAAATTGCTGGTCTGCATTTTTCTGAATTTCAGCTACTGTAGTTAATTGGTCTATAAACCAACGGCAAATACAACGAGATATGGCTGCTGATAAAAAATACCATTATTGACAACATGGCTTCGGATAAACCAGAATTAACGCTAACATTTTTAAGGTAAATTTTTTCGCGGTAATACCATAATTGCAATATTAAGAGTGTTACCATCTTCTTGCTTTATACGATACAGACCAACATATACAACCCAACACTTAATATAAAATCTCATATTGCTGCTGTCAAAATATTTCGTTAGTCCTACACTTGCCTTGCAGTCACTCTCTGCAAAAAAAAATCATTGTGTTGTTTGAACCTCTTGCTGTTACACTGAAGGCATCACTCATATCTGGATGACCGTGTGTAGTCATGTGACGTGAACGAAAGCGTAAAGGTCAAAGAAAGATCATGCAGAGGTGTACGCGAGTCTTGCCCACTGTACGTAATTATGTTATGAACTGTTGCTGCAACATTAAAACAAGGCAAAAATGTTCCTAAATTGTTTTTAGAGAGCTGCCATAATTAAGTCATTTTCTTGGAAAACTTGGTTTAAGGTCTGTGTGTAAAGTGTCGACCCAGATTAGTACACAAAGGCTTATCAGGGACGACACTTTCCTCTCTTATAGCATTTTTCGTTTTAAGGAAGTCTCTTTTCAAAACAAAAATTCAGGAATCATATAAAAAAAAAATTAAGTAAAGCTAACAATCAAAATTTTAGTTTTTATGACAGCAAATAAACAACGCTCTTGAAGTTTGACGTTACGGCATAAGCACAAAAGGGCTTAAATCAAAATTAATGAAGGTTGATTTTGTCGATAAACAATGTTATTGCGAAAATAAATCCTCTCCATCTTCACTCCGGAAATAAAACTGAAGGTTCTTATTCGTTCATAAAGTGTTATTCAATTCAACACTTTATGTACGGAAGATACAAGTTTATTAGGAAGAAAATAATCAACGAAGCAATGGAATATTACGAGCGTATTTAACAATCATTCTGGAGTTAATATTTGTATTTGTAAACACTTGCTATAGAAGAATGGACATTGTCTACGATATGCCTGGGGTTTCGAAGTCTGGGTTTAATAGCCTGCGACCGCTATGTAAAGCAGCGTATAAAGGATTCCTACTGGCTTTTATTATCGGAGTTTTAGGTAAGTCAAATTGCATTATTGTTCAAAAATAAAGAAAATTCCTTAAAATAAATATGTGTTAGAATATACAATTTGTGACACTTAAAGGTTAGGGGAATATGTTAACAAATCCCTTTATTGCGATATAGAAACAATTTCGATCGCATTATAATTCCATATTAATCACAAAGAAGTGTTCATATCTTCATGTTGAAATATTAGTTATTTTTTCTATGCCGGCGTAACATTTGAGCTTGTGTCTATTTAACGCTTTTTTGTTTTGTTGATTTGGATTGTTGATTATCCATAAATAAACCGATATTTTTAACAGTTTTCTTATTCAATAGTTTTATTTCACCCGTTTGAACGCATTTTTTCAGAACATGTGACTTTCTTTTAATTGTCATGTTGCCCGGATGTGAGCAAGTCCTGTTATTAAGAGTTGTCCGATTTTATTTATGATATCATTTATTTAACATATATTATACTAATTAATGGTTGCATCACTTTCATTAAAACTGAAAATTTTCTTTGTGTCGGTATTCACTTTCGCACTTGTTCATTAGCTTGTTTTTTGTCTTTCCAAAATTATTAAGTATCCTTAAAGAATGTAACGTTTATCACATATTCAATTTTTTAAATGCCTTCGTGTTAGTGTTTACATATTATGACATGCACATTAAAGTGAAATATTTGACAGTTTATTGATTGATTATATATTGCTATAGGAGTATATTGTAGCTTAGTTATGTAAAAACAAGTGTGGTATCGATTCAAAATTTGAAATGCCTCGGCGGGAGTATTCGTCAAGCTTTACTTTGCGGGGTCCATTTGTACAGTCGACCGCATAATACTCGCAGGCATTGTTCGCTTTATTCTTCCAAGTAGGACAATAGTAAGGTTCTGGCGTTGGTACGTAAATTGCTTCCGATTAATCATTTTTATTAATATTGTGGCTATGATACCTGTATTCCAAGTCAAAACGAACTATTGCATTATGTGATTCGATAACACATTAATGGCTATCAATTGGTCCGCTTCCAGACTGATATTACTGAGCACGGTCGTTAATGAAGACTTAATTCCGGATTTTCGTAATTCCGTCTTGACAGAGTTTTCGTTCGTGCGGGACGCTATACCTACTTCCGGTTTAAATATAAACAATTTGAAAATACTACTGCTGCATAATTTAATGTCACAAATTAAGCAGTGGAGTCAGTACATTTTCTGAAAAAAAAATTAATAAAGGACGAATATGTTAGATAACACTGGGTTAGATAAAATAACCGGAAGAATTAGATTCCAACGTTTTACACACATTTTTGTTCCGACCACGTCTAAGACAATATCGTGCCTAACTCTGTCGACCGTAAGAATCTTCAATGAGAATTTACGTCATCGAAAAGTTTTACAACAGCATGAAACAAGCAGCGTTAATGTGTACAGCCCCTCCAGAACTTTAAAAAATTGCCTGTCATATATCATGATGAATTATAACATGAATAGGAACAAACAATTGTTATTTCAACAAATAAATATCTTGTTTGGAAGGAGGATATACCAACCTGCAATTATTTTGATATTGTCATATACTTGTGTTACCCACTTACAGTAAACAATGTTTACATTAGTAAAGGAGTGATTTGTTGTAATAAAAATATAGCTGATAATATTGTAGTCAAATCAGAAAACTTCCAACAGCCTAGCTGATGAGCTAGCTGCTTAGTGACGCGGTAAAAGTTTCTGGTTACCACTTGGACGACCCTGGTTCAATCCCCGGTTGAAGCACAGGAATTTTCAATTTACTATTATTAACAATTTACATGATAATCTCGATATGGACTTATTGCTATTTCATTTATAAAATCGTGTTAATTTAGACTCTTAAAAGGTGTAAATTCAAATTATGGTACAAATCAATATTATTATTATTGACAAACACCAAGTGAAAACCTTGCAATATTCTAATTCGACTCATTCCTTATAGTCTCCAATCTTTAATGACATGGGGAGTATATGGAATGACTAATGATTAGGTTTTTATAGAGGATGACCTAATGTATTTCAATTTAATTTGCAATCTGCATTCGCTTAAAATTTGGGACGGTTAAAATCTGCATTTGTGTAAGGGCTACAGCATTTTGCAAGAATATAAAATACAAAGAACTGTTTTAATGTGTGCAAAGTTTTTTTTTCTCTATAGAAAATTACATGCATACAAGAATTGCATATAGCAATATAAATTCCATATATTAGTCTGGCATTTTATATACAGAGTATTTCATGTACAGCTTCATGATTACAACATAATATAATTATCTGCATATATTATTGTACAATTTTATATTATTTGTATTTTAATAATCGTAAAATAAACCTACCTTTTACATACACACAATTAAGTTTGAATACAAATTTGTATTAGAGCATTTATCAATAACATGTTACACTTAAGAAAAGTAATTAGAGCATGCGGAATTAAATTGTGTAAAATAAACTTATAATGCAGATTTCACACACAACTTTTTAAATAATAATATTAATATTATGATCATCAGTAAGTATTTTAACAAACGGACCAGATCCATATTTCTTTCTTCTGCTTTAAAGGCGCCATTTGCACGTTTTTGTAAATTGACAAAATAAAAAAAAATTGTTTCAGATTCGCAAATTCTCGATGTAATTATGATACTTGTGAGGAAACAGTAATACTGAACATATACCATTATATAAAAATATCCATTATATGCATCTTTTGACAAATAAAAAACCAGAAATGTATAAAGCGTTGCAACGCGAAACGATTGCATAATTTGGAGAGTTATGCTGTTGTCGTTATATTTGTTGATGCTACGAGGATTGCTTAAATAAAGTATAAAGAATACAATACATTACTCAGTGTATGAGCACGGATTGCCGAGTGATCTAAGCGAAATTCTTCGAGCCCAGTTGAAGGTTACCTTTTTCTTTCTTTAATTATATACTTTTTTTCTGGAGCTTTTAATATCCAATGTTTACATTTATCAATATAACGCATTTAATATCAAACTTCAATACAAGCCAAATTCTGTGAAAAGGCCCCTTTAATTGTATTTTGTATATTTCAAACGTGTGTTTCATACTATTTACAAATCCATACTGTGTAGGACTAATTAATTTCCTCTGACAATAAAAAAACATTACGTTAAATCTCTAGTCGCACTTTATTGACATCATTCATTTGTTATTACCTGACATTTAATATGAAAATGTTTGCTTGGTATACTTCTACGAATACTCTCAACAACAAATTTAATAATGTTTGGCGTAAATGGGGTACAGAAAGAAATGCATAGTAATTTCTACTTCATTATTACAAAATGTACATAGATAATTGGCAATAATGTTCATTTTAAAAATAAGACATCACTTAGATTTCGTGAACTATTCTGTACTGGCGCCATCTGATATATATTTCTTTAGTAAGATTTAACAAGAGTGCATGAACATTTTTCCAGTCAATATTTAGGAATTCTGCGTTCCATTGTGTAATACTTACTGGAATGTCACAGTGTTGAATTAATATTATATAAGTATTTTTATTTTCTTTAGGCTTTGTTAAGATTGTGTTTATGTAAGTTGGATATCTAGGTCAATGAGGAATTTTTGTCAAAATTAGATATATCTTCAAAATTTACAATACTTTTATGTATTATGTAAATTAATCATTGGTTCAATAGAACATTTAGTTTGTTCTGACATGTCTATCCAAAGATTCGTTCAAAATATAACAATTTCTTTTAATAATAATATGTCTCACAAAATTAATACCACTTTCCTATAGACTTGTAATCCAACTATTGCTAATGTTAATTTTAAAATTATAATTATAAAATAGAGGAATATCCAGAATATAATCACAATTTATTATTGGACACTTTTCACTGTACAATATATTTCAAGATGTTGAGCTAAATTTAATTGTTCAAGTGTAAACATATATTTTCTGCAAACATTTGACCATTATTAAATATATGTATTAGAATTCATTAATGATGTTGAATAATATTTTCCACGCCTTACACTTATCTCTTAAGCTATGTTATATTCATGTTGTTTTCAAAAGAACATAGGTCTATCCTATTTAACCCACCTATGTTACATTCATTACAAATTACAGTTGAAAGTAGTATAAAAATTCTCCATTAACATCACTGTTTTCAAGTCTTATTATACATAAAATAACATTACTATGAGCTCATGACAATGGTAATTCATATATTAACAAAGATAACCTTTTCAATTTTGAACAAATATCCATGTTTTGGGTGCTTATTAAAAAAAGTGAAATTAATGATACCTCCCCCAGATTTGCAATAATAAATTTAGATGTAATACATTATTAAATTTTAAATACAATACAATTACGATTCTCTAACAAGCTACACTGTATATATGAAAAACAAACATTAAGGAGACACTCAGTCTAATAATTCATACAAAATAATGCAAGCACATAAGATTTACATGCTTTAATCATTAACAGGTAATTGCCTTAAGATTTACCGACTTGAAATGAAATCAGAATAAACACACATCATTACTGACTATAAATCAATGAAATACCTAACAGCATAGGAAAAAATGTTGGGTACCAATTGAATAATAAAACAGGCACATTTTTCAAAGCAGACAGTTATTATCAGAGTCTCTAAACGTTTACTGATGAACAATTGAGGGTCGCATAATCATATAACGAGGCAGAATAAAAATACAAAATATATACTAATTTATATCGTTGCATGCGTAAATTTAAAATTAAATTATCAGTAAATAATATGATTACAGCGAGCTAATGTGCAGAACGGGTTTTCGTTTGATTTGTTTACTTTTTTACCCGATACCGTCCCGAACGAACAGCAACTCTTCTTCGCCTAAGTGACGAAAAGATCCTACTACTGCGGATATGTAAGGTTACTAGTTTAGTTTAAGATGTTAGTGTAAGAAGGACAAAGCAAAGATATTGGTATGGTTCCAATAACCAACTTTCCGTTTCTGGATCATTAAACAATTTAGCAAAAACACATTATAAATACTGAGTATCTAAAAATGATTGTTCTTAAGAAATGTCGGAGGGACATATTATTGTCGTGTACGACCATTCCTTGTGTCGGAATGTATTGCCAAATATAACGATGACTGATACAGTTTGGTTCTCCAAACATGGATGAATGAAAGGAAATTTGAAGTGAGGTATGAGGAATCTGAAAACTGATCAACGTGTTTCGTGTATGGCAAAACAGGTTATCGTTTCAAAAAATATGTCAACAGTTTAGGTTGTCAAGAAGACGTCGTGTTTGACAAATAATGTTTTAGTCCTTTCGGAAACATAACAATGAGGGCGCCTTTCGAAGTATAAGCTTAAACGAAACCGTATTTATGTTGGGTAAATGAAACTGATAAACGAACGATCGAACGAACAATGTATGATCTAGGTATTTCTTCTATTTGTTTTAAGTATTAATGTTGTTATTTTTTTCAGAGGCCGATTTTATAGGAAACCCATCTAGCACGTGGTATGACGGGTACATAACATGTCGACAACACGGTCAGACCATGTTGAACTGGTTGATGCCGATGGATAGTGTGTCTAATCTACAAATAGCATATCCCCTTTGGGTCAACGGATTCGAAGCGCGAGTAAACAACAAAAGTATACATAGTTCGCTATATGTAAAGATACAACATGTCAAATGATTATAATAATATATAATTAAGTTGGTGAAGCAATGTATAATGAGTTAGGTATACCAAACAAGTGAATTGATATTTAACATGAATGATCAGCTAATTGGTTTATACCTAGGGAAATGCTTATATACATTTTAGGATCACCTTTGACCTACATTCCATACAAAAAAACAAACAATTTGCAGGAGTTTACGGTTCATTCGCAGTATAATATAACTTAAGAAAATTCATTAAAGGATTGGTTATAATCGCTCTGTTATTTGTTTTACTAAAAATACAGTTTGCTTTATTATGTAAATAGTTATTAAATAAATGCATTTGTCGACGTAAAACTAATTATTATATTGTGTGTAAGCGTATTAGTAGATTTATATTTTTCCTGTGCGTTATTTTCCTACAGGGAAGCAAGCGCACGTACATACTTCCCCAAATTTACTGTCTTGCAGCATGAAGAGCAAAAGTAAAATCCACTTTGAATACCATTTAAACATCCCGTCACATTGTCCAAACAGTCTTAAATACAAGCAGCTTATGTTGGTGAAGATTGTCTTTATTCATTTTGTATTTTTAAATTCAAGTATTGCATAAGATTTTAATTTCACTTTTTGGCCCATCAAAGCACCCATTGCTTAAGTGATAACCATATGTCCGAAGCACATCGTTCTGCTCTGTGTGGTATGATTAGTCAATGTTTAGCTCGTTACCATTCTAGGGGCTACATTTTTCGGCCAATCTTAATTAAACTTGGTCAAAATGACAATATCAAGGTCGTGTTCGAATCTTGGTCAGGTGCGTCTGAAAACTAGGTCAAACATGTAATTAAACAATTTCACCTCTTTAGAGGGATTATGTATAAAACAATATGTACAGGCCTTAGTTAGAATAGTAATCTTGACTTAATCTAAGCAGGGTTCTTACCAGGGTTACATGCTTACAAAAAACGGTCACCA
Organism: Dreissena polymorpha; assembly: GCF_020536995.1. Lineage (NCBI taxonomy): Eukaryota > Metazoa > Mollusca > Bivalvia > Myida > Dreissenidae > Dreissena > Dreissena polymorpha. The sequence continues at coordinate 33,499,553 of NC_068369.1, forward strand.
GGTCATCTATCAGCACAAGTTTAAATGATTTCAACATGTCACTTCTCTAGATGCTACATTTATAACTTAATTTTGATATAACTTGGTCCGAATGGTTATCGTTAAAATAGTCAGGCCAATATTGAATCATGGTCACTTTTTTTTCTAGAAACTATATCACACAGTCAACTATTAATAAAAATATTCTTAACACCCTAGGGGCATTATAAATGCCTCACGTGTAATTAACCTTGGTCGAGGCGTTTGTCGGAACACTAAGGCACAATGTACATTTTGTTACATAAACGTGTTACCGCTCTTGTGCTTTATGTACAAATCAGACTTGTATGACACTTGTTTAGAATGTTTATCTCGATATTATGAATGTCATGTTTAAATCTGGGTCAAGTTCGGTAAAACAGTAAATCGCCCGGCTAAGATACCGGCATTTGTTGTCGGTGAACTCAAGGCTTAATTGCCTTTTTGTTTATTATAATCCGGGTTAATATAATAACAATAATTTAATGCAAATGACTCCGATATATGTTTGCAACTCAATGAACAAACATCTCTTGTAGAATAATACCCTATCTTTTTATTCAATTATTGCACTCGTGTTTGTACGTGTAAACTAGTGATCATTACCGGTAATTTCGTTTCAGACATCAACTACGGATTCGGACAAGTTCAGAGCAATCAGGCCGCCTTTGTTCGTTGTGTGAACAGTAAGTTAGATGTATGTCGTGTATTTAATGGCATTGCATACAATTCCTATTATTTAAACATTTATTACACATCAAGGGAACACATTTGGTTGTATTTTATATATGCTTTTTGTTTATTTAGTTTTCGGCGCTTTGATTCTTAATTTCCAATTAAATATATAGTTTGATAGTTTATTTAACAAGTTCCAAAAGGTCAAAAGATCCATGAGGACAACATATTTACAAGCAATAAATGGCAAGACAGCGCTTACAAAGTATATGATAATAAACATATAGATACAAATAGTGCAAAAAGAGAAAACAATATATATATATATATTTACAACTTGAATTCATTGACATTATTAACATTGAATGTATAATGTTTTTTATGTATGTTCAATTTGTTTATAAGTATCCCCTCTGTACATATAAGTTATTTTGCTATAACGGAATAATACTGTTTTTTAGCGAAATAAATTTACACATATTTTTTATCACGTATAAGGCACAGCGTTCGTTGATGAAAACACAATTTTGGGATTTGAGGAAGGACGCATCTATTGTCAGAATCAATTTGATGGATCACATATGGATTTACCTTTAGTTAATCACACCAACCTGCACATGTTTACTGTGCCTACTGGCAAGCCGTATTGGACAAAAGCATTAGAAGTCGGACAATTTCTAAATTGTAAGTATATTTGTACTTTCTACGTTGCAAATGTAGTGCTGGTAAGAACGAGCTGTCCGTTAAGCTCAGTAGGAAGGGCACTGTACACTTTGTATATATCGTTGGTTTGAATCCCGCAAGTTTAAATTAACAAAAAAGATCGGTCATTCGATGGGTGAACGGTGGGTCTATGATCGTGCAAACGTTTTCGCATTCAAACTTTAGCACCGATTGTGACGAAACGTCATAAATTGCAAGAAGTCGTTAAGTATTCCATATGGGAAAAAGAGGAAACATATTATCGATTTGTTTTCTCCGCGTTGAAAAAATAAATCACTTTTTTCTCAGTAACTTGCCAAGATATGAAAATATTATGTTAAACTCTTTGTGTAATATGTAGCAATATCTCACAACGTTGAGTTTCCAGTGATCAAAAAACGTTCTTCACTTCGGCATTATATTTGCCTTACCATAACAAACAACATAGTATATGCTATGTTTTATTTTTTTTCTTTGAGTTATTACCGTTATTTCATAAATGGACTGATCATTTTTAGTAACTTGAATGACAGAAAAACACCTTGATAACATTTGATTACGATTTTAGCATACATGTATTAATTTTTTGGCTTTTAAACATTTAACTTTGCATTAAGCTATATGTTATGTGTTGAAAAAGTGGTAAATTGTATGATAGTGTTTCTTTACATGAATTGATTAATCAATATTTGTTGTTTCCAAATATTTTAAACTGTTATCCGCATAATGATTCATTGAAAGTGTCTCGGTCCTATAATTCCGTTTTTGAACAAGTATTTATCAGTGTGATTACACATCTGAAATATGTGAAATAGTCTAAAATAATCATTAAATAACGAAAACTCATTTAACAACGTCTATGAGTTAGATTCGAATCTCTGGAGCAAAAAACCCCATGCTTACCCTCGGTCACTGAGATATTTGATTTGTAAACCCTCCGCTGGTTAAACATTTATTTCCCACTATTAATCTAAATGATAACACGTTGGTGATTTCGATCGATGATTATCCATAATCACAACGATATTATTCACATTGTTCGTAGTAATTGTTCCCACGCGTTTAAAAGAGTGGGGATATTGAATTGATCTCCGCTGTTTGTCCGTCTGTCCTGGCCACTGTCTCCTCCAACACTATAAGCACTAGAAACTTGAAACTTACACACATGGTAGCTATGAGCATATTTGCGACGGTGAGCTATTTGGATTTTGATCTGAACCCTGGGTCTAAAGGCATGGGTCAATACATGGGTAAAATGGGTAAAAAAATCATTTTACTAACAACATGCGGCACACATGATAATAACATTCAACCCAGGGGTAAGATCAAATTTCCAAAGAATGCAAACGCGATGATCCACGAGAAACATTTCAAATACGTGCTACACAATAATTTATTGCTATAAAACTCTTCTCGTGTTATCGCTGATTGCATTATTTTGTTATTGCTAGCGGAAGACCTGACTGTGCATTGCTTTGTGCTCAAAGACATTGGCGATTTGCGAAAAGACAACTGTACCAAAAGATATTCATCCATCTGTGTAAATGGTAAAAAGAAATAACTGATTATGATTTAGTTATCTTTGTTAATCGGCTGATACATGCCGGTTTAAAGTTGTGGTGTTCGTGATTATCTGCTATGAAATTGACAACGGTGATAAAAATGATTAAGGCGATGATGATTTTGTTGAATATATTTATTTTATTTATGTTGATTTATTATTATTATTATCATCATAATATATAATTAGTATGATTATGATGATGGTAGCAATTATACGGTTCAAAGATTATAGAGGGCAGCAATTCATAGTCATACATCAAATTGACAATGTGTTGTTAGGAGCAACGATGCATCGATTTTTATGTTGGTTCATAACTTAAATGGCTATATTGAAATGCTGTCTGATGCTATTTCGCGATCAGTTTTTTTTCGGTTTGTGTTAACTTTTAAAATGATCTTATTGTTAGGCGCAAACATTTGTTTGCGTCCACTAGCCAATTATGATCTTTTTGTGTGATTACTCTGAACGCTTTTTTTTATTCCATGTTGAGTTTTCGATCATTTTGCTACACTCGATAGAACTGCTAAATTAATTGTCAACACGAGGAAAGATTATAGCTTACATATTTCGAAGATTTCTGTAATAAAACATTCTTATTAAAAATACAAAAAAAATCATGTATAATAACATTGTGAAAGACAAACAAGCGTGGTTACTTAACTTTCCCTACTTTTGCGATGTAAATGGAATCAAACAACATTTAAGCTTTAGTCTACAGAAAGATGTTCTTCATACTCAAATTGTTCTTTCATCCCTTCAGCAACTTTGCACGACATTATACATTACACCGGACAAGAGTCGAGGGTGCCACACTACGATCCGACGTCATCTGGCACACATGTAAAATTATCAGCGTTTACTTCAGAGTTTGTGACGTCACTAGTTACGTCGGAAACTTACACTGGCGTTGATTTAACCACTAGCGCAGCAAACACGACGTTTTATTTGAACGATTCAACCAGCGACCCTAAAAGTAAATACTGTTATAACGCTTTGTGCGGATTTAGTCAATTATACCCTTATACCATATCCCAATAACAAGTTATATAATTAATAAGTCGATCCATGTAAAAACAGTTCTCAGGAAATAAGAACCAAAGGCACTTTATTCTTTTTTGTATTTTTATATAGTTTGGTTAAATGTTCAATTATTTAATGGACAGGTCATTTTAATTTTGTGTCGTGTACACTTATAAAGTATATATATATTATATAGTTTATTCATTATGTCAATATAAAATGAATATTTATTCGGAAAATGTCCGATTATGCAACGTTGCTTCTTGAAATGCATAAACTGCTTATATATCGTGATATCCGTCGTACATCAGTGCGTGCGTGCACGTGGGCGTCCGTTTATTTTTTATCTTTCAACGACATTTGCACTTTAATCGATGAACAGATTTATATGAAACTTCACCGGAATTATTATAATGCTCAGATTTAGCTCAGATGTATTATATTTTGTATTTACATGTAACACGGTCCAGTTCAACTGTGTACAGATTGTTGTTATAATGCCGATGGAATTAAAACTGGCCTCTGGCCTGGATGTCAAATACGTAATATAGAATAATGTAGTAAATATCTATAAAATCTATAAAAATCGCCTCTTAAACCGCGAAAATTATGGGTTTATTATCTGGTGTTCAACCTCGTGTTTTGGCCTTTTACTATCGTTTGATAGCATGACCCAATTGTCTGTACAAACTGTGTTCAAACCATGCCTCTAGAATCAGAACTTGATTACGCCGATTATTTGTATAGATTTTTGTTGAAATTCTGTGAACCCCAACTTTACCATATGACTTATCGGGCGTGGCCAGGTTTCACCCCAGACGTAGTTGGCAGAAAAAAGACAACACAATCTTTAATTACTTTCTCTCGAAAACACGTTCCTTTCAACCAGAATGTCCAATAGGAAAAGAGGAATCAACGGTTTGCTTTTTATAATATAATTCGTTTTGCATTAAATAACACATATGTAATAAGATATTCGATATTGATATATCCATTACGTTGAATAATTTATGTAATAGCTGACGAAAATGCGATGGCATCGTCCATTATTATATTGGTTTCAACAACGCTTGGCCCATGTCTGCTGGCACTTATCGTCATCGTCGCGTGTATGTGTCTCAAGAGGAAACACGGTTAGCAACATTTCATATGTGTTCATATGCAGATCTTTTACTAAAAATATATTATAAACACATGTTGTAAAAACAAATGGTGCCATTGGACAAACTATTGTATTTTACAAATATATATGTTATTTACATCAGTCCTTATAATTCATTTATTTAATATTTTTCAAAAATATATTTGTTCTTTCGTTAGGTTTTGTAACGACACTTGTTTTCACTCCAAATACAAGCAACAACACTCGAAATTCCTTTCAACAGTAAGTATATGCGTATCATACGTATTATAAATATTCCTGTTTTAGTACTATTTAGACTTTTTATTAAATAAGTCTGGCAAATAAATGTTTTAACTGAATTTAAATCAACGTTATTAATATAAATGCGCAGTTAATAATATATTGGTAACTGCGTTGTTTCTTTTCAGGAACGAACTTGTACAGCAATCGAATGTTCCGCAGGGTGAGTTATTTAATATTATTCCATATATACTGTATATGTTGTAAACAGTTACAAAGTCTGAAATAAATACTACAAACACATTTTTTTTCTCTGTATTTTGCAGTAATATGCCGATTCTTCGCTTACAAAAACGTGAATAAAACTAACCGTATTCACACTGTTTTTAAAATAAACCAAACGCATTTACTAGTTTGACATGTTTTAACCCTTTTAAGGCATTCAAAAACCATTGTGGTATATTTTGTCTGTTTGCAGAAGGTCATAGTGACAACAGTGATTATTATGATGTCATTCCTGACGATATAACAGAGCAAGAGGCGACACTGTACACCTCACTCCAGGTTTGTTGAGATGATTCGAGTTGGTTGGATTTGATATGTAAGGATGTACCTATGCAACAAAAAAAGTTCAGTTCAGTACGTGTATTCTTCAATATGTGACCTGCAATTGCCATACACTGCTTAAATTGACTTTCGACGTAGGACAGTAGTGAATGCATTAACAGGCATTACTTTGATTACAACATGTACATTATAAGTAAAGACATTGAATATAACAAGCATATTAACCAGGTTTGAGCATCCCTTCACCTTAGTAATGATCAATGCATTCGTTCGTTATTTAAACGAATGTTTCATATTATCGTGGTTCCTGATTAAAGGAAGTTTAACTAGCTGCTTAATAAGTTAAATTTATCATAATATTACAGCTGATGCATTTTTTTTTAAATAACAACTCAAAAAGCAATGTTAAACATGCTAACATACAGGTCTAACCTAGAGTAATATCTGCATGACTGGAAACCGGTTTTCAGTGCGAACGGATTTCATTGTCAAAGCATATCATCAACTTGAAGTTGTAATCATGATATTGCATGCTGTTGTTTTGTCTTACCTTTCTGTGTTGCACACGTATTTGGTAATTCGCCATGAATAAACGCATAGTAGGTGAACAAAAGGTTAATTCCAGTGGTGTCCCTTTAATTTTATTACCCATTTGATTTCTTTACATGTATTAACAGATGACAGAAAAGCATCTGTACACTGCCTTGGCCGTTAGACTAGAGAATAATGATGACGAACCGGACAATGACAGTCCTATCGAGACAAATTACACAGATGTCGAAGTTCAAGAGAATGATGGTCCAGGGCAGACCAATACCGATTCCGAAGCAAAAATTGTATTATGTTGTTGTTAAATAAGGTACACATTTGGACAAGGCTTCAAAAAAGGCATATATACGTTTTGGACTATATAGGAATGAGATGTTAAAATGCTCAGCACCAAACTAATGTTATGTTAAAAAATTTCAAAATATATTATAAAGCAATTTAATTAAAATCAATATTTTTAAACGCGTTTAAAAAGCTTGTAGCTATAGTTTAACTTTCCCGGACGTGTTAAATTTAGTGTGCGTGGCACCAGCAGCTCAGTTAACTCATCTGTTTAAGCGCCTCTGTCGCGTCCCGGTGGTAAAGAGATAGAAACCACATAGGAATAGTTCATGGCTATATTACATAAACTACCAAAATGACTACCTATTTTGAACGCCTAATTACTGCATGTATATTTTATTTGAGACATTGTGTTTAAATTGTTATTCTATGCGACTTATTTCATCCAGTTAATTTAAAATACGTGTATTTAAATTGTATATTTACTGCATCTTATTTAAATATGAAAAGGTACGTATATACTTTTTTCAAGCTTATGTATCATCTTTATTCTTTCTATACGTTTATGCAGAACACAGTGACGTGTGTAACATATCTTTAGGTAGTGCATTTAGTTGTTTCTTCATATGCAGCGATGACATTTTTCGTTGTTAAATATGATTAATAATACTAATGACGAACTGCTAATATGAACTGATAGGTAAGCATAAAAACCACATGACATGTTTTCATTGTTGGTTCTGTATCAACATAACGTTCTGGTTTTCGTGATAGGTTGGAATGAACAACGCTTGAAAGATCAAATTTTCCAGGATGGAATCCATTGCAGCTTACTCCCCACGACGGTGAACTATTCTCTTAAAATAAAAAAAAACAACGTTGCACCGGAAATCGATCACATAACGGAAATACGACACTAAGATATTTGCAAAACGATACCGCATGTTAAAAGTCATGAAATTTAGGCTACACTCTACCTTCTCTGACGTAAAATATATACAGTGAAACACAAATGGATATAGTGTACTTAGAACGTAATTTCGGAACAACCTCAACAAAAATTATTTAATGTGTTTAAACGCATTGTGCGTACTTACTATGTTAATATGTAAATAATGTAAATTTGAAACACTTATACCGTTTAATAATATATGTAAATACCGATATTAAACAATGTAGAGCTATTCAAATCTTCACAATTGTAACTGTCTATGTGTTGTTGTTGTTGTTTTAATATTTTTTCTTGTTTATCCCCAACTAAAATTCTCCTTTATAATTGTACATATTAAAAACCTTTAGTACGTAATTTGTGTACATTAAATGTTTATATCATCAATATATGCGATATATTACATGTAATAGTTATTATTAGCCGGTCATATAATGTATGTGTTATGTGTATATTGAAATCGTGTGTATATATGACATTTTTCCTGTTCCATATTTCATGTTTTCATCAACAAATGATACGTTCAGACTTATTTCATAGTATTATTAAGATCATTTGGCGATTGGACTACGACCATATAATGTAGTGTCTACAAGAGGGGAAAAGGGTAGGTTTTCTCCATGCATATAAACCTTGGCTTGTATTGTCGCTTAAAAACAAATAAAATAATGTTGGAATCTTAGAAGACTATTTTACCAAGTATTTTTGTTGAAAAAATTTCTAGATCGCCATTGATTTCAAATATTCAGCACCGTTTTTCATTGATTCATAAAACATTGTGACAAAATAATATGTGAGGATTTGGAAACGTTTTACATAGAATAAATGATCATATTCCACCAACGATATTGTTTTACTTCTTCTTTAATGGAAGTTCAATTATATTGTTAAACTATACAACTTTTATGTATTTGCTAGTACATTTTACATTTTAATGCAACATATTATTAAATGGAAAACCAAATATATATTACGTCTATATTTGCAAATTCTATTAATAATATAACTATTTCTTATCAAAAACGATTATTTTGTTTAGTTTTAATTTCTTACATACTATTACTTATTGTCACTTGCAATTCCAAACTCTAAACTTTAAACAGAACTGTTAATAGACGATTTGAATGCTTTCTGTATTAGTTGATCACATATTCCAACAATTAAAGTGTTATTTATGATTACGAGCGAAATGACATTGCAAAAAAGCATATTATATAAACATTTAGTTCATTGCTTTTATAAGTGTTTAATTATTTGTTTAATTTGTAGTATTGTCACATGTTAATATCATTATATAGGTGTTATTTTTGTTTACACTAATAAGTTAACAAGAACGATGTTATTTATTGTATTTTAATGGCATTCTTAACGTTGTCTATATTTTGCAAATTGTAATTTGCAACACAGTTCTAGTTTAGTTCCTATACTAATTAATTTATCTAATTTCTGGCTAACTGCACTGGTCGAAAGCCAGTAGTTTCACCAGCAAAGCTTAATATTTGCGTAATGCATGTACAATATAAGAATTTTGACGGGCTTTTATTTCATTTCGAATACTGTTTGTTTGAACTGTATTGCGTTTTGAAAGTTTGGACGCCTTACTAACTTATTTTTAAAGTTGTGGTACTGCTAAAAAGAAAGTTTTTGAAGAACAGTTACTCATATTAATAGAAAGTTACTCATTAAATCCCTTGTATACAAGCCCGTCTTCACAGTAACGCATATAACTATCACACGATCGCCTAAAAGTATCACAGTAACGCCTTAAAGTATCACAGTAACGCCTAAAAGTATCACAGTAACGCCTTAAAGTATCACAGTAACGCCTAAACGTATTTTTTCGAACACAAAGAGCAAAAGATTAAAATTAACAATTAACATTGCTGTTGTTGTTCATTTCAAAATACTTTTTAGCGCTTTATATATATATATATATATATATATATATATATATATATATATATATATATATATATATATATATATCTAAAAATAGATTCAGAAAACAAATACTTATTAATACACAAATCTATGAATAACACATTTAGTTGAAAACAATAAGGGACGTAGTAAACAGGACACGTGTTATGCCTATCGATTTCGAACTATTCATCGTGGTAGAACAAAGGCTATATCTTATTTATATATCAACATGTACTGTTTAGTAAGATATGTGAATAACAGACTGTATTTAATGTGTTTTCAGGCATTAGTATTTTTGGCCTGTGCTAAAGGTTTATAGTTGGTGTTTTTATCTTTGAAAGCTGTAGATACGTATATGCTTATCTCACTTAATGCTTTTATAAGTTTTTGCGCTTTAAAAAAGATTATGCAAACTATTTTTAAAGCACCTTTTGAATGGTCCGTTATAAATCAATATTCTGTGAATTCTTATGACAAATATATGAGTACCATGTTATTATTTCTGTCTCTTTATCGGGAAGTTATTAGTATAGATTACAATTATAGATTATTACGCAATTTGTGTAATCTCGCACGACCAAATAAAGTACTTTGTTTGGTTTGATATCATACTACCAACAGCTCTATTAAGTTTGATTCCTAAAGAACAACACTATTTGGTTTGACTCCTAAAGAACCACAACTCAATTTGGTTTGATTCCTAAAGAACAACAACTATATTTGGTTTGATTCCTAAACAACAACAACTATATTTGGTTTGATTACTTATGTTTGGTTTCACTTCTTTATATTGGTCGTCAGTATGCTGATGCGTAATTACATGTTTCTATCTACACTAATATAAAATAAACAAAGACACAATAAATTGTTTCTAAAAACGGTAATTAATTGAATTTGTATTTTTAAAATGGCATGTTGTAATACTACCAACACTGTTTGCATGCATGTACGTACACTAAAATTCATGTACTTGCTTTGTAATGTAGTTATTCTTATCTGAAAGTCCACATAAAATCAGCAGGAACAATGACATATTTGAAGAACCTCTGCGTTCATAAAAGCGTTAGACCCACAACACTTATGTACATATCAATGTTCTGGTGTGTTGGTTAGATTTCAATTTAAAATGGCGTGATTGTTATTATGCTTCAATAGAAAGAGCCAATAAAACATTTGAACCGTTTGATTGGTGAACGATCAAGTGCAAGTGCAAGGGAGGCTCTTGTCATTTGAAGAACTTCAGTTAATTATGCAAAGGAACGAACACGATTAAAAACATTAATGCTAAACATTATCTACGCAATAAGAATTTATAATACTGGAATGTGTATGACATGTGTATGGATAATACATCTTAAAAGTATTGTACGCATGTTTTTTTAAATTGAACATCGGAATCGGTTTCCATTGTTCGGTTTTGAATCAGACATAAGCACATACTCAACAAGGACTGATACATGCAATATAATTACGATACTAGAACTTATACATTGACCAATGTGTTCTTGACAAGTCTTCATTGCCCTACATATTAGGAAGTTATATTGCATATATTACATATAATGTAAGTTGTATTTTCAAGTAAACATATGTCCTATGGCGCAACAACTATATTTGTGTCAGATACAGTTAGAACAGTTAAGACTATCCTTGGAAAATATATATAAGAAGTAAATCTAATTATTTTTTAATAAGCAAATTACATAATTTAATATTGAAAAAACATATAATATAAGGGCACCACCAAATAATTGTTTTTAAGTTCTATCAAACAAAACACTTCATACTTAAACAACAAATATGTAAATCTCATAAAAAGAAAGCAATATCAGTATAAGGCCTTTGCACTTGCATCAACCTACGCATCCTACCGAAATGATTTGGAACCGACTCTGATCTTTTGTAAGTTCTGTTTTTAAGTTCGATTGTTCAATCTATTTTCACTTTCGGTCATTTTTGTAAAATTTGCTTAAATGAAGATATTTAAGAAGAAATACATTAGGCAGATAGTTGTCATTGAATAACGCCATACGTGGGAAAATAATTTGTGTCCAGTAGAAAGGCAATACAAACAAAAGGGTTTGTCCACCTATCTTTATCAATTTTGAAGATGTTAGTTGAAATAAACAATTGTTTTTGCCCTTATGCTTTTGAAGCATAAAGGATAAGTCCGATGGAGTAACCCAGATATCTTTATGCATCAGTGTGTTTCTTTTGTAAGGCATATGCATTATCTATGAAATATTAAATAAAAATCATTTTGCTGCCTTACCATACGACGCCGCAAGAGTGATTACTTTTAAGGTGTTGTAACTTGTTTAACTCCGAGCCACATTTGAGTTGTTTATACTGCTAGAATATTCGTAAGTATTTGTTCATACCTCGCTTCAAATGAATTGTACGAATATTTTATAATAAGATTATCAATCGTTCTTCCATTAATCTCAGTGTAATATTAGTGTTACTCCTAATTATAGTTCCTGACATTTTCTAAAACGATAAACAACCCATGTGAAAGTTTGCCATTTGGGAAAGGTTTTCACATGCGCGATGTATTATCAATCATTATGTTATAACTCAAGACCGTTGTAAACAATTTTAAGTGTATCTCGAAATAAATGGCGTTTGATTCAAACACGATATAGTGTAGTTGTATAAGAGCATCGATGAATTACCTGTACAAACGTGACTAAAATAAATTAGAAAATGACTCATACACAATTAAATGTCAACATGGTATTAAATAATTGGACAGTGCTCTGTAGAAAAAGGGGTTAAATGCGTGTGCGTAAAGTGTCGTCACAAATTAGCCTATGCAGTCCGCACAGGCTAATCAAGGAATACATTTTTCGCTTTTATGATATTATTTGTTTTAGCAATGTCTCTTAATAGTAGCCATCAAGTTTAAACGGAAAGTGTCGCCTGTGATTGCTAATCTGGGATGACACTTTACGCAAATACATTATCCCCCTTTTCACATAGCCCGGCCCATATATAAACAAATATTATTTGAGCACTTGAGTCAAAATGTGAGCAACTAACCATCAACCGAACGTGTTTGTTTCTTTCACAAACACATATATAAATTACCAGACTCAGCTCTTTTAAACATATAACATCACACCATACAAACGTTTAGAATACACTGATAATACTTGGCGTCCATAATAAAAAATGCTATTAACTCAAAAAAATCATAATCCAATATGTAAATTCAAAATTATACATTGCAAAGGACTTGGACAACATTTTAATAGCAACAAATACTAAACGAAATATACTGCAAATACCTAGGCCGCTAAAAGGATCACAAACAAAAACCCTTACTACAAAATTTCATATCGTGCCACAAATATCCCATTTAAATACATTTTATAAATGAATCAATATTTACTTTTTTTCCGATGCCACATTTACACATTTATGTATCTTGATGTTTAAATTGAATGTGGGATCATATGTATAACAAAAATTATCACAATTTAAGATCAGGAAAAGACAAGAAGAACTTTTATGGAAACATGCACTAAATGTTCAATAGAAAATACAATATTTACAACATATAAGCGCGTATGTTTTCGTTTGATTTTTATAATAAGTATTGTAAAGGTTTAATTAATTTATATCGATTCAATAACAATTCTTCTTAGTATATGGAACGATGAAAAAAGCATAATAAAACATATAATATGTGTTCCCTATTTACAGTTATGTAACTCCTAAATGGCCGTAAACATTTCCAATGCCGTCCTGATGTGATATTGTCGCGATCGTTTGCTTATTCAACGTTGACACGTCGTATGCGTTTTCCATATTTGAATCGGTCTCGCGTCTCTGATTGGCTGGGACTATTGCCACGTGACTGTAAGCCTTCACCATCGCCACCTGGCGTTTGGATTTATATGTCGCTTTGGAATTCGAAATCGTGTCGTATTCGCCTTCTATAATGGACGAACGAGGCCGTGCAGTTCTAGGACCGCCCATTTCTGCGTCCGAGGGCTTAGCATATACGCTGATGTCACTTACTTCGTAGTGTTGAGCATCTTTAACATTTACGGAGTCCGCCGTTTTGGGGTAGCCGTCTGAGAGGGTTGGCCTGCGGTGTTTGTTCAGTTTCCTGTAAGGCAAAACCCGCAATAATTCTGATTTTATCCAACAGCTAAATTATTTAATAGAATGAAACTCTATGCGTCATGTACAATTGTGCTTTACATGCCTGCAAGCCTTTGCACTGCTACTTCATGTACATAGCGGACTACTTTCTTGACCTTTCACTTCTGAGTAAAGGTAAAAGGCAGTAAAGACATTAAGGCGATTAATCTCGTTCAACTGTATCGCCAACCCAATTCATGTGTGCCTCAATTTCAACACATGCAAGCATTGATATATATTTAATATATTTCAACCCAATGTATCGTCTATTAATAATAGCCGCGAATTATTAATCAGTTTCAATGGATGTTTTAACTGAATGCAAAACGAATCAACAAGCTGCACGCACCGTTCCTAGTGATATTACGTCACTAGATTGCATCATTCAATCAGTTCACGGACGCGAGTGGCTGGACATTTTAAAGCGCAGTTACATTAAACAATGACGCATGTGTGTATTTAATATAGATTCTTATAATCAAATGTGAATACAAGTGTTGAAATGTATGGCTCAAATGAAAGAGGTATATGCATTACCAAGGAGCGGAGGGACAAAAAAAGCTTCAAAATGCACAAGGTGATACCGTTTGATTCTGCAGCAGCAAATGACGGCGACCACTAACGGCGTTACCACGGCAACTCCCACGCAGATAAGCGCTATGTGGATTTTCTCTGCCATCACTGGTTTATCTGGAAAAAAACAATGAATGCGCATCATTTCAGTTTTGCTCGTATGTAATTTCACACAAATACGTTATTGTCATACATAAAAGGGGGTATGATAAACCATATTCTGCATTTAATTGACCATACACATAAAGCATTGAACAAAACTAAACAATATGCAAAACAAACTAAATTGCATAATGTTCTTAGGTTCTGCAGTGTATTAAGCACGCATTAACTATTATGCACTAAAAGTTATTATGAACTGTTATTTTGGGAGATGGGGTTGGGTTGAGGGGTTGGGGTGGGGGTGAAATGTATAACAAAATCCTAACACAGCGATCTTACTACCCTTGGCATGACTTTTATGGTCGCTGGTGGAATTGTTCAAATCGAACGATTTGTTTGCAGCGCTAGTGGTTAAATCAACGTCACCGTTAGTTTCCGATGTAACTAGTGACGTCACAAACTCTGAGGTACCCGCTGATGATGTCACGGTTGTGCTCGGTGACGTCGGATCGTAGTTTGGCACCTTCGACTCTTGTCCGCTGTATTGTATAGTGTCGTGAACAGTTGCTGTAAGGGTGAACATACAAATTCATTCTCGCTGATCGTTCTACTCAATAATTTAAAAATGTGTCGCCGTTGCATTGCAGATTGAACAACGAAACGTGAACCCCGATCCTGAATACCACATTAAAATAGTCATAACATGAAATGCTTATAAATCTCTCAATATTTTTATAATCGAAATATTTGTTTCAGGTATCGGTTTTTAACATATGATTTAACAACACATTGACTTTCTTATGTATGGTGATTTTTATTTAATACGCTTTAAAACTGCAAAGTGTTGACTAAAATACAATAAATCGAAATTAAATGTTGACATAATCTTTGTCAACACCACCAAAATTAACAGGTCTTTACATATGAATAAAGAACACATTGTCTTATGATTACCAATTATTTTTAAAACGCTTTAAAATTGCAATTTTTTCTTTATTTACTAAAATTACCATACATCGAAAGTTAATGTTGACATACTCTTCGTAAACGTCAACACCACCACAAGTAACCTCTTCATCAACTTAAACAACAGCAACTTGATTATCATCCGTATCATATTATCATTCTTCATCTTCATTGTCAGCAGAATCATTAGCATCAATGGCAGAAATAACAGCAGCAGCAGCATTATCATCACAATCATCATTATCAACAATGACAAGCATAAGCATCTTTGAAATTATTATTACACAAGTCATTTCCTTCTTTAGGTTCACAGTCATTGAAAAAGTCGCCATTCTCAAACGCGATTAAACTGTTTTTCATATTTATCTCAACTCAAACTCATCGAACGTTACGAGTTATTTCTACTTACCGTTTACGCAGACGGACGAATAGCTTTTGGTACAGTTGTCTTTTCGTAACTCGCCATGATTGTTGAGCACAAAACAATGCACTTTGAGGTCTTCCGCTAACACACAAAGGAACAATATAAACAATATAGCTTAAAGGGACCTTTTCACAGATTTGGTCATGCAATGAACTTTGTCATGTAACGCTTTAAATTGATACATGTTAATATTGGAACTAAAAAGTAATTAAAACAAGACTAAAATTATATTAAAAAAGTAATCCTCATTCGGGCTCAAACCAGTAACCCTTGGAATAAAAGTATAATATATAAACCACTCGGTCATCCATGTTCATACAGTGAGTGATGTATTTTATGCTTTATATAAGCAACCCTCGTAGTTTCACAAAATATTACGACACAATCCAAATAATTTAATTGTTTCGCGTTTATAACGCTTTATAATGCTCGTGTTTTTAAATGGTAAAAATATGTATATAATGGATATTTTAAAGTATGGTAAATGTTAAGAATTACTGTTTCTTCGCAAATATCATAATTGCAACGAAAATTTGCGAATCTGAAGCATTGTTTTAATTTGTCAATTTCACAAAACATGAAAAGCTCCCTTAAAGTGTTTTATACGTATAAAAAGAATGGTACAAGTATTTGAAGTGTATCTCTTTTTTTTCATTTATTTTTCACATTTCTTTACATTGTAGTTTACATCCATAATTACTAGAATACGGAAAAACATAAGAAAGTGTATGATAATAATGTACATTTTGAACTATAACATATCAAATATTTAGCGTATGCGTGATTATATTTTAAAAATTGTTTACATTGCCAATGTTAGATAAAGAGCTTTGTGATTTATAGCAAAAACATAAAACTAATAACTATGTTTACTAAACATAGAGATTTTATATCTAGAAAAAGTAAAGAAAATATTTTACAACAAGAATTGTTGTAAGTATTTGTTATTGTTTTTAGAAGGATTTTTTTTTTTATTAAATTGTTTTGCCATTAAATTTGTCTTGGTAGCATTATTTGTGGTTTGTAGAATGTATGATTCACCTAAATTGAATCCATTTTTTTTGGTGTTGTTCATATTTATTTTTTACAAGGGCAATCTCAGATTCAATTTTTATTCTCGTATTTAGGTATTCAATAAAGTGAGGAAAGGTTGGTATGCATTTTTTGTATTTCATTTTAAATATAAAAGATTTTAATAGTATCACAAAAAAGTTAAAAACATCAGAGTGTAGTTTTTTCTCAGTGCATCCAAAGAAAGCATGAGTTTTATTTATTTCAATTAATATGTTTTGACTGGCAAGAAACGTTTCCATCTTTTTCCATATTATTTGAATGTGTTGACACTCCCAAAATAAGTGGTCTATTGTTTCGATATGTGATTGACAGAAATCACATAATGTGCTGTTGCTTAGTTTGCATTTAAAAAGATATGTGTTTGTGGGGACGATTCGCATGATAAATTTATATTGAAAGCTGCGTAAAGACATGTCGATGGTTGAAATGTGGGGAACAATATGGATTTTTTTCCAAGTGGTTGAGTCTATATCGGTAAAATTCGTGTTCCATTTGTTTTCAAGAATGTCATTGTCCTCGTTTTGTAACTGAATATTGTATATGAATTTATTAGGATATTTTGTTTTGATTATTGCTTTTGACAACGTTTCGTCTGGTTGATTGATATCGAGGTCATGAATGCTTTCTTCAGTTTTATATTCTTTTGGGATTGATGTGATTAGGGTATTGAATTTCATAAAATCATTGTTATTGATGTCGTAGAGGTATTTAATGTTTTCAAAATTATACATGGTTTTATTTCTAAAGTCAAAAAGTTGATATACGTATTTTATCCCTCTGTCATACCAATCGCGATAAAATAATGTTTTTCCGTTTGCTGTTATTGACTTGTTATTCCATATTATTTCCTTTTTGATGCGTTTTTGTGAATGTCGTGACTTGTATATTGTATTTGCTGCAGACCACGATGTAATGACGTCGTGGAAAAAAGTGTTACCTCCGCTTATTTCTGTTATAGTTTTTTCACTAAGTTCGCTTTCAAAAATTAGTTCGTTTCCATATTTATTTAATATCAAGTCCCATAAAAGTTTCCATTTACCACAGTTTTCTGAGTCTAAATATCTTTTTATCCAGCTACTTTTTATTGAAGTTAAGAATTTATTAATGTTTGTAAGGTTTAAACCACCACTTTCATACTTTTTATATAAAGTTTTTCTTTTAATTTTGTCCGGCTTGTTGTCCCATATAAAGTTAAATATACTGTTTGTTATACTATTCAGTATTGAGCTCGATGGGTTTGGTAAAACTGAAAATGGGTAGATTATTTTGGCAACGCAAAAGTTTTAATGACAGTAATTTTGCCCATTAAGGTAAGTTTCCTGTGTTGCCATTGTTTTAAACATGTGTTAAACTCATTTAGCTTTGGGATTAGATTATTTTGTAAATTCAACTCACTTTGGTTACAAAAAGTAATTCCTAAAGTTTTTGCTTCTTGAGATGTCCAAATAAAAGGTCTTTCATTGCAGAATTTGATGTTGGTTTTGTTCAAGGATCCAATTCGTAATATCGTTGATTTCGCGGTATTAAGGTTTAGTCCTGATATCTTTTTGAATTCATTTAGGGTTTCCACCAATGCTCTAAATGATTGCTCGCATCCATTGATGAAAAAAGTTGCGTCATCGGCGAAGAAGGTTTGTTTTATTTCTTTTCCCAATACATTTATTCCTTTAATTTTGCTATTTTGCTCAATGTAGTTTGACAATAGTTGCAAGCATATAATAAATAATGTGGATGATAATGGACAGCCTTGTCTGACTCCTTTTTTTATTTCAAAACTATCTGAAAGATGCCCATTGTTTATGATTAGACTTTTTATGTTAGTGTAAAATACTTCGACCCATTTAATCAGGCTTGACCCAAAATTCAATTTCTTAAGACATTTTAGTATAAATGAATGGTTAAGGCTATCAAAAGCTTTTTCAAAATCTGCAAAAAATAACAGTCCAGGTTTTTGTTTTACATTTAAGTGTTCTATTACATCAAATATCAAACGGACATTTTCTCCAATGTATCGATTTTTCATAAATCCGGTTTGGTCAAAGGATATAATTTCAGGTAGGCATTTTTTAATTCGGTTCGCGATGGTTTTTGTAGCAATTTTATAGTCTGTATTTAATAAACTTATAGGTCTCCAGTTTGCGAGATAATCTAAATTTTTTCCTGCTTTAGGTAGAAGTGTGATAATACTTTGTTTTTGCAACTCAGTAAGTTCGCCTTTACCAAACGAATAATTTATTGAATTTATAAAATAGGGCTTCAGCGTGTTCCAAAACATTTTATAAAACTCGACTGTTAGGCCATCTGAACCTGGGCTTTTGTTGTTACTCATTTCTAACAGTGCGATTCCGCATTCATATTCGTTAAGTTTTCCTTCACACAATTGTTTGCTTTCGTTGGTTAATGTTTTAATTTCAGTGCTGAAAAAAATGTTGTTATCATCTTTTTCTTCTGGTAAATCATTTTTAAACAGGTTTTTATAGTATCTTACTTCGGCTTCCATGATTTCATCCTTTGTTTTAAGTGTTTTACCATTTTCGAGAAGTGTATTAATTGCTTTTCTTTCGGCATTTCTCTTCTCTAGGTTTGCAAAATAGGCTGTATTATGTTCATTGTTTTCTATTTTGATAGCTTTAGCTCTAAGTATTGAACCATTTATTTTTGTTTCATAAATTTGTTCTAGTTTCAGTTGTTTTTGTTTGATTAATTCTGAAAGCTCGTCGTTATTGTTATTTATATTATTATTATTATTATTATTATTATTATTATTATTATTATTATTATTATTGCAAACCATTTGTTTTTCGATCAGGCGAATCTCCTCTTCCAATGTGTTTTCTTCTATTTGGGTTTGTTTCTTTTTGTAGGACGTATATTTAATAGTTTCATTTCGTACAGTACCTTTTATAATTTCCCAAATTGTATTCGGATTTGAGTCTGGGTTAGCATTTACCACATCGTTTATACTTATCTTAATCTTTTCTTGATATTCAATATCTAATAAAATAGAGTTATTTAATTTGAAATAACCTGGGCCTTTTCCTAAAAGAGATTCGTTGATTGATAAATATACTAGAGAATGGTCGGTTTTATATCCAGGTTTTATGCTACATATATTGATTAAGTTACATAAGTTTTCAGATATCAGGAAATAATCAAGTCTACAATGTATTGGTGGTTTTGTATTTGAATGCCAGGTATATTGTAATTTTTCTGGGTGTTTAGTTCTCCAAATATCTGTTAGTTCGCATGTCGATATTATATTTAGAAGAATATTTCTGCATTTTGAGTGTGTTTTATTACTTCCATTCTTCTTATCTATATTTGTGTTCAAGACAGTATTAAAGTCTCCACCTACGATGTATGATTTTTCATTATGCTTGAGCAGGTAGTTTTGTAGTGTATTAAAAAGTGTTATGTCGTCAGAATTTGGTCCGTAAACGTTAATTAATGTGATAATTTTATTTTGAATTTTAATATCGGCAGAAAGTAATCGACCCTCTATAATTTCTGTGCTTTGGATAATTTCTATATTGCTTTTAGGATGAATAAAAATCCCAACCCCTTCGCTGTTTGTTTTATTTCCACTATAAACGAATTTCCCGGGCCAATCCTGTTTCCATTTTTCAAAATTATCTTTTGATAAGTGGGTCTCCTGTAGCATGTATATTGAGTGATTTAAACCTTTAAGCCATTCAAAAATGTGTAATCTTTTGTTTTTATTGCTTAAACCGCGAACATTAACTGTTGATATTAAGGATTCCATCGATGATTGTTTATATAGTGTGCATAGTTTTTATGGCAAAACAATTGTTGTGTGAACGCATATTGCGTTTTTATATTGAGATAGAAAGAAATCATTTTGTATTGTGGTCGTAAAAACGTAGATCGTCTTATTGTGTAAAAACATTATTTACTAGTGCAAAATGTCATGTTTAAAATTACACATGAAATGTTTGCAAATTATTGGAGGTAGTTCAATAGTAATATGAGATGGATGTAGAAAAGATTTGTATCAAAAAGTAAAAAACAAAAAAAACAAAATGATAACGTAGAAAAGGAACGTTAATACACAAATTAACACGATAAATGTGACAAATAGAACAACAATAGAAAACGACTATGCATACACGTTTTAAGTATCCCTTTGTCCATGACAAAATGCGAAAAACAAAAGTGGACAAAGAGATCATAACGTGTTCTGCTAAAATGCATGCCTATCTTTACCTATTTTCACACCATTTTCTTGGTAGGGATTTTTGTAACAATTGTTTGCTCTAATTGTTTTATTCCAAGAAAAAAAATGTATAGGTAGTTAGAGTTTTCTTGATAGTTTATAATTAAGGCATGTAAATTATATGTTTTATAAGCCTCATTTGACGCTATGCCATGTTTTAATTTACATAACGTAAATTACATTGTTTGTTGCACTAATAATCATGTAAAAGAAAGGTAGTTAATTTGAATGTTCGTATAAGTAAACAATTTATTTATAATTAAATCTAGATTTCAAATTAAATTTAATGAATATAAAAATATGAAAGTACTTTGGATATTTGCTGTTACAGACATATTATAAACATACAACATCAGGTTTTTTAACATCGTTGTTCTTGATAAACTTTATCATATATTGTAGTGCATTTAATTACAATGGTATATTAGTGCGCATTTTTTAGAGCGCTTGTTGTTTTTAATACATAACATAAGTTTCTAACAATAAATGTTACATTATGGCTACGCCGCATGTAAAGTGTCACCTTATTTATAGAGATAAAATAGTTGTATTTACATAACGTAAATTACATATATTGTTGCACTAATAATCATGTAAAAGAAAGGTAGTTAATTTGAATGTTCGTATAAGTAAACAATTTATTTATAATTAAATCTAGATTTCAAATTAAATTTAATTAATATAAAAATATGAAAGTACTTTGGATATTTGCTGTTACAGACATATTATAAACATACAACATCAGGTTTTTTAACATCGTTATTCTTGATAAACTTTATCATATATTATAGTGCATTTAATTACAATGGTATATTAGTGCGCATTTTTTAGAGTGCTTGTTGTTTTTAATACATAACATAAGTTTCTAACAATAAATGTTACATTATGGCTACGCCGCATGTAAAGTGTCACCTTATTTATAGAGATAAAATAGTTGTACCAGCTGTGTAATAATAATTTAGGCATGTATCTGTTATATTTTATAGTGCTCATTTTACTTTATGCTTTTGATTTAAATTAATTATTGTGTTGCATTAGTATCAATGTAATTGAAGGGTAGTTAATTTGAGTTTTTCGTATAAGTAAACAATTTATTTATATTTAAGTCTAATTGCATTTAAATTTTAAAGTATACAAAATTTAAACATTTTTAGTTTCTTATTGTAGTATTTTGAATATTTATTGTTACAGAAATATTATAAAACATACAACAGCATGCATTTTTTTATATCATTAAAAAATTACAGCAACAAAACAACAACAACAGCAGTATGTCTGTATCCTCTTACAAATTTCAAAAATAGAAGATTCATTTATAATACTACGTGGATGACGCAAATAAGTTGTAAAAATGCTAAACAACATAGAACGACAATTCTGAATATGCTTAAGAGAAAAACAATGCAAAAACACTGAAAAATAACTGATGCGCTGTGAAAAAAAAGTGTTACCTTATCAAAGTGCCACATCATACTATTATATTCGCGCTTCTTTTTTAAAATAAGTAAGTGTATACAGCAAGCACTTTTTTTAAAAAGCGTTTTTCGATAATTTTCAAGTAATTTCAAACTCTCAGTTCGTATTATTTGTATTCGTATAATATACTTGCATGATCGATTAAAAACATGTTCGATACAGCGTGCTTCAATTTGGTTCAGACAACAACTTACAACCAGAGTATAAACATTGGTGATATTTCTCACGTACTGTTAACTTTCTACGTGATAGGTTTAACCAATGACAGTTAAATATGTTTACTACACATTATGTGTTTATATGGTGATAGGTTTAACCAATGACAGTTAAATGTGTTTACTACACATAATGTGTTTATATGGACCGAGTATATACACATTTGTATATAACGTTATCTACTCGTTTACAACTAAACATTTATATATACGTTTACGCCCATACTACATGTATATATATAACCTTACCTTCTTTTTTACAACTATTCATGTATATATATCTTAACACTCATACACGTTTTAACACGCATGCGTTTAAATTAAGTTACATTAAATGTTTAATATATCAATTTTAATTAATTATTAAATTATTATTATTGAGACTAAAACTTAATATATAGCCATGCCCACTTGTTTTACACTAAGCATGTCTGTACACATTAACGCACATACACGTTTATACACGATTTTTGAGCTACATTTAATATTTGTTTCCATTTTGATATTAATTCATCAATACCATTCTAATGCTATTGTTAACAATATTAGTATAGCGTTATGAGATATGTCATACTTTGAAGAAGTTTTATTATCGATTATATTCACTAATTTGTCAATGTATATACATGATTATGATATTTTTACAAACTGGCATTCGTTTGAGCTGGGGTTACAAAATATGTGTATGAACTATATGCTGGATATAATCAGCCAAAGTGCAGCGGATATTATCTACGCTTGACGTGTGTGTCTGTTCAACGCTCTGCAATGTCATCTCGGTTCATCTGTATACTTCAGCACAAAGATAAGGTTATGTTTACATGTTCATATCAATGAGGTTTCTGTACTGGGCAAACTGGATCACTCGTATGTCCCCACTTGCACTTTTATGGTGTACTTTCCCGTCCCACGACCAGACTGCTTCTTGGTCAGATTTGGTCCTCTTTATTGCCATAAGAACTTTCTGGTTGATTTGAGTCAAATCCTCATTTAAGAAGATGTCAGTCCCTTTAAATTCTCGTCTGTTTGACATGATGGTATTTCTTTTCAGCCTTGATACGAATTTTACTATAATAGGACGTGAATGACCGTCTTTGGGTTTTCCTAATCTGTGGGCGATATCAATGTCTGATTCTTGTAAGTTTATCTTTGGGAATTTTTCGTTCAATATATGTAAAATCTTATTGGTGGTTGTTTCAGCAGATTCATTTGTGTTTTTCTCTAAACTTTCAGAGATACCAGAGATGCGTATGTTGTTTGTACGCCCGTATTGTTCGAGATCGTTTAATTGACCAGTTTTATCATGCAGGATTTT
>NC_068369.1:33528695-33593695 GCF_020536995.1 Dreissena polymorpha
TGTAACCTTTTTTTTAATATTTGCCCCTCAGATTCAAATAGAGCCTATGTATTGCCAAAGTTAATATTCTGACAAAAGTTCATTAAGAATGGAATGGACAATCTGACCAAGTCGAATTAAGATTGAGTAAAAACTATGGCATCTGGAGTGTTAACAATGTTTTTCTAACTTTTGAACAGGTGACCTAGTTTTCGGACGCCCTTGACCCAGGTTCGAACTCGGTCAGGATTTAGTCAGGATAAACATTCCAACTTAGGTGCATTCAGATTGATTAATAAATAAGGCCTTAAATAAAGTGTTCATTACATTCGACCCGATGACATAGTTTTGGGACGAAAGTGACCTGTATTCTAATTCGGCTTTGATAATGTCTTAAAAACATTATGATAAAGTTGTATCACGATTGAGTCGTACATGTGGCCTCTAGAAAGGTTAAAAGGTTTTGAAAGATTCGACCTAGTGAGCTTGTTTTGGACACAGATTTAAACTCGACCCCAAAACTGTCAAAATAACATTATTTCCAAGTTTAGTCTTAACGTAATAATAAATCATAATCATATGCTTGGTTGAGTCATAAATATGGGTACAAGGTTTTTCTAACAAGAGATGGTGTTTCAAATAATAATTTGACCAAGTGCCATGAAGGTCGAGTCATACGCGTTTTCTCTAGAGTGGTTACACAATGTTTTACTTAGATGTGTCCTTGTTTTTAGTAGCATGTGACCAGGATAAAAACTCTGTCTATATGTTGTCCTTATAATCATTCTGACAAAGTTTCATCAAGATTGGATGAAAAATGTGTCTTCTTCTGTGGTAACGAGCTAAAAATATGACGACGAACGCTCGACACCGGGTGATCACAGTAGCTCACCTTCAGCATTTCGTGTTTAGGAGGGTTAAAAAGGCAAAATGTGAAGTCCTATAAAATACTGAAATGCAGAAACTAACAATGAATAAAGACAAAGGTTAACTGTTATAAATTGAGTTTAGGCTGTGTGAATAAGTTTACAGGATTTAAAAGAAAGTGGTATTCAGAAATCCTTATTGAAAAATAAACTTCTCTATATATTCAGCCGACAATGAAGTAAATTGATTATCTTTAATAAATAAAACATTCCGAAAATGGGAATACTTTTGTTAGGGATTCGAACTTCAAAGCCGTAAAGCCAAACGGGATTTGTTATTTTCAGGACAGGTTTTTCGTCCGTCCACATCCGCCAGTTCATCATGGTCTGCTTGCTGTTTCGACATTTGATGTACACGTCATACCACGTGCTCGATGGGTTGCTTATAAAATCGGCCTCTGGATAAAATATTACAATTACTTTAAGAAATAGCACTACCATACATTGTTTGTTCTTCGTCTGTACGTTTGTTCGTCTGTACGTTCGTTCGTATTTACCCCGGTCTAAATACGTTTCAATATTTTACCAGCTTATCTTTATTAATTGGGTCTCGCCCTGGGAAAGTTTAGCATATGCAGGTGAATAAAGAAGAATACCAGATAAGCTTGTGCAGTTTGAACAGGCCAATCAAGGACGGCACTTTTTCGATTAAATGAAATCTCTTCTCAGCAAAAATCAAGTTAAGGCGGATGGCGTCGTCCCTGATAGCCTTAGTAGACTGCACAGGCTAATCTGGGACTAAGCTTTATGCACATGCATCAGGCCCCATTTTTCAAGAGCTCGGTTTACAGACTCATTTTCGATTTCCCTTAGTAAAAGGGATTCACATACAACGCAAAAGCAAGCAAAGGTATTGTTCAAGATTCACATACAACGCAAAATCAAGCAAAGGTATTGTTCAATTGTATCGCAGAAAACATTGGTTTGTTGGTTTGTTGGTTTGTTTGCGACAATCTTTAACATTGGCCATAACTTTTGCAATATTGAAGATAGCAGCTGGATATTTGGAATGCATGTGTATCTCACGGAGCTGCACATTTTGAGTGGTAAAAGGTTAAGGTCATTGTCATCCTTCAAGGTCAAAGGTCAACTATATGGTGGGGAAATAATGTTTCACAAACACATCTTGTTTGCTTTCACAACTATATATGACAATTCAATATAAAATATGTGTAAATATATTCAATTAAAAAGACATATTAAAATGCTCCACATTCTGTGAACACGTCCCTTTAACCTAATTGATACAATAATAATTTCAAATTAGAGGAAAACTTCATAGTTTGAATCGAAATAATTTCCGTAGCTTTGGTGAATATCAACAAATCCCGTAAAAATATCTCAAATTATTTGTGAAAAAATAAAACAAATAACTTACCTAAAACTCCAATAATAAAAGCCAGTAGAAATCCCGTGTTCGTTGCTTTACTTTTCGGCCTCAGGAGGGCAAATCTAAACTTCGAAACCGTGGACATATCGCCGACAAGTTCTGTCCTCTAACACAACTAATTACAAATATTTACCCCAAAATGTTTGTTAAATATGCTTGTTATATTACATCGTCACGTTGATTATTTTCTCAACATTAAAGTTTTCCTTGCGTATATAAATTGATTTATCAACGGCATCCGGAGCGTCCGTTGTTAATGTCGTGGTGAAGATGGGTCAAATGCTGACCTCCGTAAGTTTACCTCAAATCATGATGTAGTTACTGAGACATTCCCTGTCAACAGTACAAAAATACAAGTCAAAATATCACTTCAAAAGTTTATCGGTAGAAAAAAAAAGTGTTTTGCAAAATTACGAGTACATAAGCAACTTTATGCGACATATTAGTAAACGCGTATATTTGTTATGTGATATTGTATACTTAGCTTAATACATCATTGAAATAGATAACTTAAGATAGTGCGAACAAGATCTGTGGTTTCCGGAAATAAGAGCGGAATTCGCAATCAGAGAGGGTCGTTTTTTGAACGCAGGGCGAGATCTTTGATATGCAACATCCGTCTAGAGTACTGTTAGAAACAAGTACGCTATATGACTATGAGTTATCTCGCACGACCAAAGTTCAATTTCTTTGTTTTGTTAAACTTTAAATACAAAAACTCCGTTTGGTTTGAAGACAGATAGACACGTTTAATTAAAAAAAGGTGCTAAAGCTAGATATCAGATAACCATCAAAACATAATTATAGTTTCCAGGCGAACATTTAAAGGGCATAGTCTCAGATGCGGGCCAATTTTCTTCAGATTAAACTTTCTCTACTTTAAACATGTAGCACATTTAAATATATATGGGACATTTATGGCTGGTGTGTGGTGTTTAGATGAGTAGAAAAGGCATAAAGTGTGTTTCATTAATTCAAAATCGGGTCCGGTATTCGGCCCCATTCCAAATGGAAAAAAGTATATATTTTTCCCAAGTGGGAGCTAAACATTCCCAAATTAAGGTTTCCCAAAAAATAATATATTTTTTTTAGATCTCAATATTTTGTTTATCTCCCATCCATAAAAGTTCAACGTTAGTAAATGTAATACTGAACAATCTTGTATTATCAATTGTGGAGCATTTTTAGCAAAACAACAACTGCACTAATTTCCCAATTTTCGTCAAAACACTGCAAATTTTACCAATCCAAATGGGCCCGGCCCCATTCCTAAAATGTTGAAAAAAAAACACTAGCATGTTATTTATATGAGCCTATCTGTAGAAAAACCTGGTCATAATGCATGTGCGCCCCAGATTAACATATTAGTCCACACAGGCTAATTAGGGCCGACACTTTTCGCCTAAACTTGATTTTCGCTAAAAAAGACTTACTTTTACGAAACATATCATGAAAACGGAAAGTTTCGTGCATGATTAGCAGTTGCGGACTGCACCGTCTAATCTGGGACGACACTTAACGCATATGCATTAAGCCCCGTTTTTTTCCAGAACAAGGCTCATATTGTATCGCAGTATATCGTCTTGTATTTGTGTAACAGCTGATGAGAACGAACTTTCTTATAAAAATACTTAACTATTTTATTGCGTAACTAAGAATGGAACCTATTACCAGCATTGTCCATGTGTTTGTTCTAGTTACAGTACTAGTCCAAATTTTTGACGCTCTCAAATATTTAGCTTCTTTTTACATGGGTAATATTTGGAGTTCCAAAGAATTAAGCCCATATAAAGAGTATCTCTAAATTCTTTGCGCGTCTTAAAAATAAGACTAGTTACAGTACCAAATCGAGTAACACAATCGCAATGAAACGTGTTCTGTTTTTTATGTTACGTTTGTCATATTGCCTAACCAGAAATAATACTCACATACAAACGACCCCAATTTTCCTCAAGTCGAAACAACTCATATCAATATACATGAATGTCCATTTATTTAATTTAGACGATTATTTGCACTGTGTTTTGTGATCAATAGTTCACACTGTCTGACGTCGTCAAAGATAAGTTGCGCCGCGGCTGACTTTCGACAGGAAATCAATCAAGTCGGTTTACCGGATGCGCACGTGATTATCCGGACAATCGATTAAGAGAGCACGGGAAACTTTGGGTTCGAGTCTGACTTATCATAACTTCCTAGTTTAAATATATTTTACTCCCAAACACATTCAAGTTCTAAGAAAGAAACGATTAATACCTACGAATTATCGGTATTGTGCTAGGCGTGGACTTGGTAAAAAATTCACACATTTGCAGTAAAGGGTAGGCGAAATTAAATTTACGAAATAAATTTTTCTCTGAAGTTAAGTTGTGTGTGTATGTTGGTTCATATAGTATATGCAATAATTAATGTTGTTTTTGCGAGGCCACGAAAACATTAAAGATATCTTGATAAAACTCCCAAAAGTGATTTTATGCATTTGCGTAAAGTGTCGTCCCAGATAGGCCTGTGCAGAGGCTAATCAGGGACAACACTTTCCACAGAAACTGGATTTGCGTTAAGAAGATACTTGATTTAAACGAAAAAAAAAACAATAAAAGCGGAAAGTGTCGTCCATGATTAACCTGTAAGGACAGCACGGGCTAATTTGGGACGACACTTTACGTACTTTACGCAAATTAATTAAGCCCCGTTTTACCAGATCGATTCTCATAGTAAAGGGCGATTGCAAAGGATTTGCTATACAAACATAAATCCAAAACATTTTGCATGAACATAGAATAAAAGCGAACCTTTCGTCGGCAACTGTCAATAGTTGTGCAATAATTCATGTCATCATATTTATTTCACCTTTTAAATACATGTAAAGCACATTCATTTCAAAGAAGTCGCCGATAAACACGTTAACATATTTCACAAGTTAATAAATCACTAATTGTTCGCTTGGTTAACACGTTAACACGTCAACATATTTCACAAGTTAATAAATCACTAATTATTCAATACATTTATTATTATTGTTTTAAAACGAATGACACATCAATTCATGATAACACATAATTTTATTCATTCTTATGTAATATGCTATTAACCTCGCTTTAATTTCCTTAATTTAAATTGTTGTGCGTTTGCTTTAATGTATAAGAGATGAACACAACCAACCAGCAACCTATTGTTGCTATGTTGTTCTATTTCAAATGAATTGTTTTATTTATTTCCTTGAAAGCCAGTTATAAAACTCTTTTGTATCAGTCATTTTTGCAATTTCCTTATTCCACCACTTTAAGGGTTTGATCATTTAAAGATAATTTAACAACAACATCTTAACTTATATCACGTTTAGCGTCCTTGTTTCACATCAATTTCACTAGGACATTTAAAGATCGTACTCGCACGTGCATTATTTCTTGGTATTTAAATAGAACATTGAACCGTCTGCGTTAGTATTTTGCGTTCCAAAATTCAGACATGAAACACATAATCCAGGTAAACGATTAAAAAAAACTTGTCTTGTCTGCTATTTGGTGTTTCATTTACACGATGCTCACACAAATATCCGACAAAACATTTATTCATATTTGCATCGTCAATGACCATCAGTAATCCTGCACAAAACGATTGCAATTTACTAGCAAATAATTTAACAGAATGAACACACCAACAGGTTGTTAAGTGTTTCGATTCGACTTCGGCGTGTTTTAGTCATGATACACTTATAAGTGAATTGCATACGTGAAACCTGCAGACGATATTTCCTGCACAAGTGGGGGTTCTTTTTAGACTGGTATCCGGGCAGAGTTGTATATGATCCGCGACCTGGGAAAACGGGGCTTAATGCATATGCGTAAAGTGTCGTCCCAGAATAGCCTGTGTCGTCCGCACAGGATGATCATGGACGATAATTTACGCCCGCACTGGATTTGGTCTTGAAGACACCTACGTTAAATGTAAAATTACATACAAAAGGAAAGTGTCGTCCTAGATTTGCACGTGCGGACTAGAATAGCCTGAATGGTCCCAAAGGATGATCAGGGAATATAATTTACACACGCACTGGCTCTGGTTTAGAAGAGACATACATCAAACAATAACTATATAAATGCAGAAAGTGTCGTCATACATTAGCTTTACGGAATACACTGGCTTATCTGGGACAACACTTTAAGCACATGCATGAAGCCTGATTTCTCCTGATCGATGCTTAAGCGGATTCGCAGGTCAAGGGATACAGTTCATTTCAATATTAAAATAACATCTGCGTAATTAAAGTTATAAGAAGTTGGAAGTGTGAGGGCTGAGGAGGCATTATCTTCTTGACAGTTTATATACAAATGGGCTGTGCTCTGTGGAAAAGGGCTTTAATGCATGTGCGTAAAGTACGATCAGCACAGGCTTATCAGGGACGACACTTTCCACTTAAACAATATTTTTGCGAAGAAGAGACTATCTTTAAACGAAAAATACCACCAAAGCGGAAAGTGTCGTCCCTGATAAGCCTGTTCGGGCTATAAGCAGAGTGGGTAATCACGTGACAAACATGATGGCGACGCCCATACCGAGAAAGGTATTTTCACCGTTGTATACCCTTAATTATTTGTATTAATTGTTTAAATGCCGCTCACTTGTCAGCCATATCAGCAAGAAAGTGATTAGCGTTTACCTCTTATTAATATTCGCTCTTTTTCTCGACCTTACTCGCGGCCCATTTTCTTAGCGGAAGCTGTAATTTTGTGACCCGCTAAGAAATTTCGCAGCGAGGAGAGTCGAGATATAGAGCGAATATTAATACGATATAAACGCTTATCAATTTCTTGCCAATTTTAAAGGGTCATGTGTCCGTAGGTCAGTCCGACAAGGATTCCCGCACATTTCACGTGTATCCCAAAAGCCCACTATTGTCAAAACAAATGCACCAAAATACCCAGGTGCGCATGTTCACGTGCCTCTACATAATTACGTTTATAAAAGTTAATCATTTTGTCAGTAATACTTTCTTTTTTATATTTATGTTTTCCATAACTAAAGACCAATATAAAAACCAGAAAAATCTGTAAAATTATATATAGGGCGGTGATTTTGATTTGTGTTTGGAAACGATAGTTATATCAAAGAGATTAAAAAACACCAGCGCATTTGTTGATGCAGTCTTTAATTGCATTTGACACCCGTCATTAACGGGGTGTTGCGAACAATCCCGTGGCTTACTAAGTATTTCGCATTAGTATATACGTTTTATCCTATATCTGCATAAATAAAAACGAAGAATGACACACACGCGGATATCTTTTCAAAGTTTCATCACTTTATACTTGACTCTGCATGTTAACATACGAGCGGTCATTTGAAAATCTATATGCGCCCCCTTCCCTCAAGCCCCAAGCAGCAAACTCGCCCCTTTAATAAAACTGAAGAAAATACTATATACTTTAGTGTAGTGGACTTTGCAAATGCTTAAAGTGCCACAACCCTCGAGACGTTTACGTCTCCTCTTGATGACTAATCACCAATCGTGATACATCTACTATTGTCGGAATCCTCCAAAGATAGATAAACATCGGCTATCTCCGGAATCATCCGAAAGATAAATATACATTGACTATCTCCGGAATCCTCCGTAAAGAAGGTATATATCGACTATCTCAGGAATCCTCCGAAAGATAGCTATACATCGAGTATCTCCGGAACTCTCCGTACGATAGATATGCATCGACTATCTCCGGAATCATCCGTAAGATAGATATACATCGACTATCTCCGGAATCCTCCAAAATATATGTATGTCGATTAACTCCGGAATACTCCGTAAGATAGATTGTTTTATATCGTCTGCTGATATAGAGTGAACTTACCAAGTCAATACGCATATAATTTTTCTTCAGGAATCGCACTCGCTTAATGTCATCAACATCACGACAACTTAAGATTTCAAGGAAAATAAATATATTGTACTTGACAACTTAATATTTCAAGGAAAATATATAAAGTGTACTTTAAAACAACTCTGAAACCTGTACTTGTTAACATATTGACAATTTAACAATGTTTGTCAATCAGACAAAATAGAAACTGTACGCTTGCATATGTTTAGGATATTAACCTCTTAAATTATCATCACACGCGTTGGAGACAAAACAGAAAATATACGCCTGGACATGTTTTGTTTTTAAGACATTTACCTCAAACATTTGTATCAAGGTCATTGAGGGCCAAATGGGAAATTTGCGCATGTTTGAAAGACAAAGTTATACATGTGTGTTTCTTTGTTTGGTTGGTTTGGTTTTGTTTAAATAAAATTATGATTGTTCGTTCTCACATTTCTTGAAAGCCCCTTTTTCCTAAAGATTTCATAATACTGGCTTGTCGAGATGTTTTTTTAATGAAAAGCAAAAACAAATCGTTGGAACAACAGATCAATAATACGTACATAAAACTAGACATTTAAATGCGCCGTTACGTATGTCTACATCGTATGTCATAGTATATGTAAAACGACGTGTTTTAATAACAAAAGCGCGCTTAGTTCGCAAAAACACGAAAACATCACGTGAGTAATAAATTGAGTAAAATTTATGCAAAAAATAAGTCATTCTGTAGGCCCTTCCGTCAATATTGTAGTAAGATCAGTAGATTAAAGGGACCGTTTCGCAGATTCTGGCATGTATTAAACATTGTCATTAAATGCTTAAAATTGATAACTGTAAATATTGGAACTAAATAGCTCCAGTTAAAAACAAGAATAACATTAAAGAAAGCAAACAGTAAGTCTCTATGGGGCTCGAACCACTGACCATTGAAGTAAAAGTCTAGCGTTGAAACCATGCTCCCACAAGGTTCAGTTTAACTCTCTCCTCACAAATATGATAACCAAAATGAAAATTTGCAAATCTAAAATATTTTTGTCAATTTACCAAAACGTGGAAAGGTCATTTTAAGTCATACAAACGCGAACATACACATTCCATATAATTCATTTTTCAATGTGCTTCCATAAATCTCATATTAAAAACCTAGCACAACAGACCGCCGAAACTAACATACACACATTCTATGTCACATGGCATGTTAACACGCTGGTAATGCGGATACTTTGATAACAGATGGCACTTCGATAACACATTACAACAAACGTCACGCCCAAGAGGGACAAGGCACAATTGTCGAGTTTATAAATACTGAATCCCTTTTTGTATTGGGAAGACAAAAATTCACAGAAGAATGGTAGTTTTTTCACCCAAAAATAAAATTCGGTCGGAAAACTGAATGAACTGGATGAATAGTAAACATTTCAACAAAATAAAACTACTTAGAAATTCTGCAAGAAGTTGTTTGATATTCCAGCATGTTAAGTCATCAATGTGCTTCAAAAACTGAAATTTTGATATTATTCAATGATAAATAAACGAAGAAAGGGCATGTTTTAATAGGTGGTATTCATGAAGTTGCAGACACTTTGATTCCCGATAAATGACAATTCGGATAACAAAGACTTTCAACAAATTGGGCACTCTGATAACCGAGTTTTACCTTCTACCTGAAAGGCATATATGTATATTATGGCTAATATTACCAAACATGTTGAAGTACGAATCAATTTGCATACTCAAGGGCGATACATTGGGAATCTATGCATAACTTAATTACAAACACATAGAACATATAACCAATAGCGTATTTCGTTTGCAAAAATTACTATTAATTAATACTATTAATATTATAATTGCAATTATTAAATAAGATTAAAATGCCTATTTCTGAAGAAATATATTTCAAGTGACGACCTGTTATAATTGTCTACATAATGAAGTTGTTTTAAGTGATAACTTGAGATTCAGAGAGATGAAAATAGAACGGATCATGTGGATCAACACACCTTTGTTCTTCATAATGTCCTATGTCGTTGGTGCTCATTAGAATCGCATCATCGAGACGATACTTATGCGTAGCCACAAAATTAATAAGATAAGTGAGAACTGCTTTTTATCGTAAGCTCTGCTTATAGGGAGCACTTTTTTCACAGCCATTATGATAACGTAAGCCCGATGTGCATTTAACCTGACCCTAAATCACTTTATTGGTTGAGTTAAAATAATTGGACCTGCATCGCTGCAAATATTTATCTTTAAATAGCAGTTTTAGAAGAGTGATGTTTCATGACATGCTATCTAATATATAAGTTAATGGCCTTAGTACCTTTATTAGGGCATACTTATACATGCTTTAGATCAACCGTTTCGCTACAAAAAACGTTAGTTTAAATTGCTTAAGCTCGTGTACTATGAGAAGATCCGGCAGTTGGGTGATTCGAACACTGGAAAATATATGGTCATATAAACAGTACTAATCAGACATATCGAATAAGTTTCATATTAATCTTTCACATGTATACAAAATAATAAAATATTCCAAAGGGATAAGACAATGTTTCGGTTATTCGTTTTTATTTTACTTCAGTGCATACATTGTTATGCATTGCTTGAATTCATTATTCCACCGCGAATTCTTCATTTCTGAGTCACTTAAAAGTCTGTGTTTACTCTGGTAAAAAAGTGTCGACTAATCGGGAATAGAAGTGAAATGATCGGTAAAAGAAGTTTCCATGAAAATTTGGCATCCGACTCTTTAAACATTTGAATTTTCTCAAATACGTTTGTAAACTAAAATGTTACATCTTGTAACATTTATGAGTATATTGAACTTTTATTTTGAAAAGTAAGCACGTTCTTGGTTTATCCAAGTATTTTTATTGTGTTGAAATATGTACTGATCATCCAATTTATGCCGATTATCGATGGAAGTTTATCGTTTTAGATTATATAATCCACCGTTTTTCTTCGAAATTCTTTCTTTGCAATACGAAGTTAAATACCATTAATCGACCAATAATTACAACTCCCGAAATTCTCTAAGTAGAGTAATTATTCTTGGTATCCACTACTTTTATAGCAAACAATAACACTCAAGAAACGATATCAGGAGATAAAGTATTTTCGAATCTTTTTTTATTTTAAGAAGACCTCGAATATAAACATAACATTGTTATAACTGGGATCACCGCCTCGGAAAGCTAAATGAAAACCATTAGTTTTTAAAACCAGTTTGAGGGCTGAAGACATGAAGAAACGACGCGTGTCGAACATTACCCATTTAATGTCCTAGACACGTAAGTAGCTCTACTGCGTACCGCCTCTAAAATATGACAACAATATGATTTATTCTAACTCAAGATTAGCTTATTGTGTGCAATTTGACAAGATAACCTAACAAATTAGCATGTTGCATTTCATAAGACACTCCCAATAACTATCATTTGCAAACTGACAACACATAAGATCTTGTTACGGGGCATAATGCCAGTTACACTAAATATGTTGTTAATTTGGAAATATATAAATTTCAGATGAGTCAATGTAATGGTCTGTTGGTTATGTATAGGTAAATGTTAATAGTATATCAGGGCATTTTAACTCAATTTAATGCCAGTTAAGCTAGATATTTGTACGCAACGGCATGATCTATTATTTTATATGAGTACGGTTAAACTTAAAATATAGATAATTGTACCAATTTGAATGATATATTGGCTTCATATACGGTCACATTGACACAATATCGTGTCTGGTGAAATCAATACAAAGGTCATTTGACATTACAATGCGATAAACGCATCATAGTTGTATGGCATACTTATTACAATATCACGTCAGCATGATTTATTATTTTGATTATTTTTAATAAGGACTTACCTATAAATTGTATTCAGTATATGTGTATATCGAAAATAAATATATACTCAAAAATGCTCTGCATATGGTGACGCATTAATTTATCATATATTAACAATCTGACTACATATATTGCTGTTTGCATACATCAAGTTTTCATTGTGTTACACATTAGACAACTAAGACGTTTCACTATATTAGCACGCGTACATACCAATGAATCAGATGTGATATACTTCCAGTCTGCGTAACTAAAACGGTTTCTGAAAGAACACAAACGCGAGATATTAATGTCATAAACGACATTTGTCATATTTTGAAAGTAAAAGAATACAGTCCAAGAGCAATGAGTCGTGTGAAAAAACACATACTTATCAGGTAAGGTTGCTCCAAAGAAACTATTGGACCAAAATGCAGTTATGGCCACCGGCATTACGCAGCTCTCCAAATATTACCATGCCTTCTTCCAAAAATCTTGCGCTGATGACTCACATCACACTTAGTGTGACATTTAGAACCTTGCCGGATAATGCATTTGTATCAGACTCAAACAGGTCTATTGTCTATTGCTATCGCATCTTACTATCTACTGACTATTTCGTTTACGACCAGTAAAACGTAATTTTAGTTATGCGTGATTGAGGGTTAAATAAGTATGCTATTTTCAAGAAACCATTTTGGAGACGAAATCATCATTTAGACGGAAAATGATGTAACAGCGAACACGACTTCTTTAGTTGTAACAAGACATTTATAAAAAATACAAAAACGATTTAAGGTTTTCGGTAAGATAACATCCATAACGATTACTTAAATGATGGATTCAGGAAATTGAAAGATGAACTCTCAAAGATATTTTTGATAGACTTAATTATAAAATTGGCAAGATTTAATCCGCTTTGAGTTGTCACACCAGTAGAGGACGATCACAGTGACACTTGGTCAGGAAATAAATCGTTACTGAAACACAAGTATGCCGGTAAAAATAAGAGGGCCCCTAGTTTTATATATGACAACACTGTTATGCCCGTTTTGGCCATGTGCACGGACTTGTTTCTACGTTCGGTACTTTGTCTGCAAAAATGCATTCATTTGTTAACAGGAACGATATTTAACAAATCGTGTACATCTTCTTACTTCTATGTTGTATTATGTCCCCGTATCATCATTGCAAATGTAAAGCATTCCTAATCCGATAATCCTAACAGAAACGTTCATAGTGCCACAGGTTTAAAGAAGATTACAAGATACAGTTCATATTATTGAAGGTGTTAAGTCTTAGAACGACGAACAACACTATCTTTTCAAAAGTATCACGTAAACAAGCAGTATTTTGCACTTTACAAGTAGCATATTGCACCCACTAGTGATATTCAAACGAAATATATCATATAATAACATAAAACACTGCGTTAACATTGCGAACGTCAATTATGCACGAACACACGCGTATTACATCGTCTTAAATTAAATTTAGAAATAATGAAACTCCATAACTAGTACCATGATAGAAAATCTTGTCGTCCTCCGCTAGTATTTTTTAAGGCTAGTGACAAATTGCAAGCACAATAAAATGTAATAAAAACAAGCAAGGCACTGCATACGTATAGCCAAAACAGAGGACAAATATGGTCTCATATCGCTAACATGTGTAATGTCGTTGTTTTTGTTTTTTAGAGAAGAACATGTCCGTCCGATTTATTTTGCTTAGACAGTTTATATTAACTATTAAATATTCCTTTGGTGTAGCCAGTTATTAACCCTAAGAAATGAATTTGACAAACTTCATTGAATCCTACTGTGCAATGTTGCATACCAAATACAAATCATCTTAGTTTTGGGTGGCCAATGGTGATCCCTTGAGCATGATTTAGACATACTTGGTAGAATATTGCTGTATATTGTTTCATAGCACACATGTCATGTTAAAACATTGTTGCTGGAGAATATAAAAACTTTAAGTTATCTTGCTAATTAACTATTTATTAATAATTTGTCAACGTTGGCGTCGACCGTTTTGTACTAAATGATGATTAGAACAAACTGTGTAGTGAAAACTATACAACGTCGATTCTGATATTATCAAAGCTCATGTACTTGTTGTTCCTGAGAATAAAATAATCAACTACTTTGATAAATAATACTTTATAAATTAGTTCAACACCAAGCAAAGCATGTTTTGAATTCAGAAGTATGATTTGAACGAAATTAATACATGGCATCTATATTGTATTACATTATAGTTATATACATAATTCAGTCGCATTACATACTTAAGGCCGTTAACCGCGGAAGACAATGTTCCTTTACACACTTGTATGTGTTTTCATACTGGCTTCGGCAACAGTAAAGGGTATATTCATTATTGTAAAGTCTTATGCATGTTCATTTTCAAATCTGATTTCGTAAAGAGACTTAAATATGAAGTATCTTAAAGATTACAGTGGTGTAAGAAAACATGTTCAAACCACGGCGCTAACCTGACAGCCAATACGTTATTGATCAGAACCATTACTCAACTCATCCACTATTCAATAAGCCCCGTTATTTTCTTACTCGTTTACATTTTGACCTAAAATGATTTATTTATGCGTAACCACAAAGTCTTAACAGTCAACTGTAGTTTGACGTATTCATTGTTAAAGGATATACTGACGCATACCGGTATTGGTTTATTCATGTTGGAGTTGTTGTAATTATGAATACAGGTTTATCGGTATACATCTTTAAATAAATGCGAATTCCTCTCTGTTTGGGAAGTGACTAATTAACCAACGATTGAATGCGGGACATAAGCGGACGACACAATCAAACTGTACTTAAACATACATATTTAGATAAAGATAATGATTGAAAATTATCCTGATCCTTTATCAGGACAAACTAGGCTTAATAGCAGTTATTCTATATCAGGTATGCAACAAGAAAGGTTTTTAACATTGTAAATGGACCTTAATATCGTGAAAATAAAGCTGTGAATTAGTGTAATTCATACCATGACACTTTGCAAACTCAAAAAGCACTTGGTCAATGGTCCTGCAATTTCCGGAAGATAATCGATCAAGCATCGCGTTAAATGTACGTTCAATAATACGTTAGGCTCAATATAATCACACATATACACGGTGTAACTATAGTTCAATTATCATATTATTTTGTGCCGTTAAATAATTTTCAAAATTTAGTATAAGTAACTGGGATTTAATAAAGCACCTCTTAAATTTTGATGTGTTTTAATTCAAAAAGTTAAATACGCGAAATCACGAAACACACCTTGTGTGCGTCCTTAGGTAGGACTATCTAACTAACACCTGCTTATAATACATAAGCAGTAGTATGTTTCACAACCATATAAATGCAAGTTTTTAACTGGTAAATATAGCATCACTTAAACAGACGAAGCGATTTTGCGTAATTAGTATTATTATTTACACATAGTATTATCTTCATATCTGAGTTGTTGGAGTCCTATAGTGACAGATTCCCTTTTAGTAAAGGAATTAGTGTAGACAATAATATTGTTCCGATACTTAATAAAAATGTCAGTAATTTGTTCTAGTTGTCTACTTAACAAATACTCACATGTTTCTGGTGAGGTCCTATTTTCTACTAAATACCTGCTAACAACATGAATATTTGACAAGCCGATGTGTC
Source organism: Dreissena polymorpha (assembly GCF_020536995.1). NCBI lineage: Eukaryota > Metazoa > Mollusca > Bivalvia > Myida > Dreissenidae > Dreissena > Dreissena polymorpha. The sequence goes on from NC_068369.1 coordinate 33,544,367, forward strand.
TGTCATCGTGCAGTTTTAACTCCCACTTGGATTTGAGAGCGTCTCCGCAAAAACGACACACATATGACATACCTGAAAACAGGTTAGATTTACCTTATTAAAAAAAACTATACATCGTGTTAACAAACTTAGCACAGCTTAGCTATAATGTTAACAAATTATTTGAAGATAAATATCATTTTTGCAGGATAATTATTTTCTTTTATAGTTAGTCTTTCAAAATGAATAAGATTTAACACTTTATAATAAAAAAATCGCAGGTAAAATGTAATGTAATCATTAAATGTCATATGTTTATTATTTGTAATAAATATCATATGATGTATAACAGTTGCCGACCATTATAGATAAAATTTACAAGTACACCACACACATGCGCGTCGAGCTCTTTTACCATGTTCGTTCATAAACGTCCTATTTCAAAGGAATTTTTTCACATTTCGTACTGATTAACGTGTACAGCGAAGTTTTAGTCCTTATGTGTGCGTGGTAATAAATACTATCAAGGTTCTAACTCTCTTTCTTTAACAGAAGCATAATACTTGTTAGAGTGAATGCCATTATATTAGAAAACATATTAATATGTGTGCCTAAGAGGTAGAAGGAATGCCTGCATATATTCGTCAACTGCCGTTTTCATTATTTGGCTACTGCCGTTTGCCGTTTTGTATTCGTACTACTGACGTTTGCCATATTCGTTTTTACTCTTTAAACGTATATTTATTATCCGTTACATATTGTTGTTTGTTTATGCATAGCGATATGTAATATATATACGTCCGGTAACACATAGCCAATTGTGTGATCGTTTCTTTATATGAACACCGAATCTTTGTAATTTAACTAATGACGTTTGCTTCTTCGATTGTCGAAGTGTTTTCGAAAACCAAAGCAGCGCACACAACGCGTGATACACCGATCGCAAGCTTTATGGATACTTTATTGCCTGCACTAGATCGTATTAAAGCCAATATACGATCAGCAGAGATATTGACAAAAACCCTACCTGGCGCGGTTGTTGTCCTTTATAAAACGATTACTGACGTTGAATTTGGGGATCAAGTGATAGTTTTTGTTCCTTCCCAGTGCAATTTGTCAATACTGTCGTATCGAGTGAATTTATTCCGATTTAAATTTGTCATCATAAAATACTACATGTTTTGAGTTGGAAGTCTATATTTATAGTCACAGTACCTGATCTGTTACAACACTCACGCTTTCCATGCGTGGAACTTGACAGACGACAGCAACAATTTAGCGCCCAATGTTATTACTTGTTAATCTAATAGTACGCATTTACCGAAGTCAATCAAAAATAATAGTCGCTATTTAATCAAACACTGATTGACACTCCAGCACCCTGCATGCTTTCTCTTATCAGTTGATTATCAATTATCCCATGACGTGTTTATGGCGGTTACGCGTAGAAGAAGGCTGGCTAACCGGCCCCTGTGACCTTCAAGGAGAGCTGTGTTACGCGATGTTAACGTTACGCACAAGGGGCTATTTGCATGATTCATAAATGTTATGTACAATATACTATTCCGCGCCGCAAACTTTTTCTCGGCGCTGAAAAGTCTGGTGTCAATATTCCTGATACTGGCTAAAACAAACTGAAGATTGATCATATCATAGCTATATAAATAAATGTATATAGTGTAAAAATAAATATAAATAAATAACATATAGACCTGGTTGTTTCATCATGGGGGGCAATTGACGCTGATAGCATTAATGCCACCATATCATACGGATTAGCATTGGAGGGAATGTCACACGCTCGTAGGATTGTAAATTTATGTTCTCTCAGCCTTTGAAAAGAGGCGACGGCATGAATATCGCAGTATAGGATAATGATACCACAGTGCATGCAATGATATTTGGGAGCTGTTGTCTGTGTGTTTACTATGACACGCACAGCTTCCGAGGCTTCCTTTGTTTTGCGAGGTTTCCTCGCCGTGGTCCAGATACGAGCGGCCCTGATATGAGGGTGAACGACAATAAATCGCACCATTTCTGGATCCCCTGTGGCGCGTACTGTCCACTGCTCCATGTCATGCTTGCGGATCCCATTGTTTGCAATACGTTTCCACGTCAGTTTAGGAGTTTTATTCATGTTGCAATTGGTATTATAGTTATAAAGGACTATTAAACACATATTATATGTGTGGGTAAAAGTATTACATGACATTTTTTAAATTTAAATACGAACACGTTATCACGTCCATTTAATTAATGCTATTTGCAGTTATTTATATTTAATTTCATAAACCATGGGACGGTATTATCGTTCATGTGGTGATTAAAACATTAGCTAAAACTATTCATGAATCTGCATAAAACTGATACATGAGCATGAGTGATTTTGTCCAGTGTCCTCCCATCTTCTGTGCATATTTATTTGTTTAACGGCATTGGAGCATATGCCTTAGTGTCTGATTCCGACATTAATGTGAAAGTGAAAGTCAGTCTTCATTTAAAGAGCACATTTATTCACTTCCTTTTGATAAATTTCTTCGACTTATTTCCTTTCTATTGCTGACTTCTCTGGACAAAGAAATGCTTAATGCATTAAAGTCAGAACGGATGTTTTGTACTTGTAACCTATTATAACGTGTACATTTGAAGACGAACCACTTTGAAGAAGTAATTGTTTGTTCATATGATCTGATCTGCCGCCCTAGCATACATGATATACAGCTTGCGATTATTATGCTCGTGATGTTGATGGCTGTGGTTGTGCTGCGGCTGCCACTGATTATGTCTATGACAATTGTGCATTATTATTAAATAGGGAGATATATGCCTACAAGAAACAGGATGCCTTGGAAGATTGATCATGTATGAATACTTCGAACAATGCACAGAACAAAACAGTGTTTACATGAATATAATTAACGGTATATTCCCCTCCCTCTTTAATAATATACCATATTGCATACCGACAGTTAAGTGAGTAATAAAAATGCATCTGGTGTAGCCATATATGCAATACATTGAATGCTTGTAATTTTACAAGAGTGTAATGTCAAATGTGGCGTTCAACCAATATCCGTACATATCCGAACAAAGGAAGGTACAACATCTGTAATAACGTTTCGATATTAGATACGTTGATGTTCTAGAAACCAAATTAAACGTTCTTGTATACTACTAGAATTGCATCAAAATCTGAACCCAATGAACAATGTTGGTTTAAAAATAAGCATACATAGTCACTCATAAATTGTTTCATAAAACCTTTTACATTACTATTATTGAAAATGATAAGTGTTAAACACTATGACTTTTTAGTTTTCTTAGAATGATTTGATTTGGATTTCAGCTGAAAATTTCATGTTAAGCAATGACTCAACCCAATGGAATTCATAATCTTGCGACATTGCGGAACCAAGACTAGTGTACAATAATATAAATATTTTGAGGTTGCGGAAGAAATTGGTGTTTTATCACAAAATTCAGAAGCTTGGATAGGATACGTTTCAGTGAAAGTTCCGTTTTTATTTCATGGTAATCGTTTTTTTAATATAATAAAAAATATTGTTTGTGTATGCATAAAATTAGTGACTACTTGGTCAAAACGATTAATGTAATACATAGAAACGCAAAGTAATTTTTGATATCTCATTTAAGTTAATGCATTTTGTCGACATACAATATAACATATATTTTATATGCTTATACAAGTATTACGTATTCAACGTCGTTTCCCATCGCAGGTTGTGCAAAATTGCAAAACACTCAAACGCACCGCGTAAAAAGGATTGTTTTTTTCCGAAACCAGTGTAGATATAACAAACCTTTCGGAATAAAGGCTAACAATGGCGTAGATATATTAAACCATACAGTACACGTTTACTTGCATCTCACTTGGACGGATGGGCACTAATAGAATGGTACATTTTTACATAATGGTATATAATTTAAGGGCCATAAGCACACAATCGACCGGACAATTAAAAGAATCAGTAAAGATCTTCAACGAGCAACTATTGCAAATTAAATGTTACACAGTTAAATGGATTTTGGATAATAAATATGACATGTAATCGCGAAAACTATAATGATATATCGATTGTAGGTGAGAAGGAAAAATAAATGTATTTTTAACAATCATTTGTTATTGTGCTTATTACGCATGCGCATCTATAGTAACATATACTCATTAACGTACACGTATATGTATCAGTAAACACGTATACGAATCTATGTAAACGTATACTCATCATTGTACACGCACACGCATGTAAACGTATACTATTATATGTATAAGCAAACTATTCTATGCACACTATACTCAGTTATGTACGTGTATACTCATCTAAAAGCGACGTGTTTTTTTTAAAGAAGGGTATATTGATCCTGTCAAATATGAACCATTAAAATATAGTCTGAAGGCTCTACAAAATGATCTTTTAAATAAAAAGATATCTGATCTTATATTGTAACATACCTATAAACTATTTGTTTAAGTATAATGCAGTCATTGTGTGAATAAACATATTCTTACATCGGTTTTGATCATCGTCTTACTTCAACGGTGTCTGAAATGTAGAACACTTTCATATCTACCCATATCTTCTGTTAAGCCCTCTGGAAGTGATTAATTTATTTAAATTTGTGATTTGTTAATGATTGAATTATCCATTTTCAATTCATGAAAAGCTTTAAAAATGTTTTTTTTATATAAAGTTTTTTTCCTTAATATACCTTTCCAATACAATAATATATTTTGCGAGTCCATACATATTACAATGTATTTCATGTAACGGTTTCTTCTAGACGCGTCTACACGTTACATTTACACGTAAATTTTATTCTATAAGCAATGTTTATAATCTTAAGATGTTTTTATCTTCAGTCGCTAATGGACTGTATTTGTTTCAATAAATCTGTACCTGAAATCATACTTGGACGTTTCGACGAAGACTCAAAGCATCTTTATGAAACAGACTGTTATGCCATCTTTTCTCAAATCAGTGGTAAGTACACCGACACTACACATAATAATACATCCAGAAATCAAGAGTTGAATATGTTGTATATTTGAAATAATAATCTGCGGATACGGGATAATAACATGCACATGGTTTAACGAATGCTGTATACAAATCTTGTAACGGGTTTATCTGCAAATCACTTATTTATGTACATTTTTATGTAACATAATAAACAAATTAAACATAATAAACAACACACTAAGTGACTTCCTTACATTTCGCCCAATTGGTCTCTAATGCCCATGCATATTTATCGGCTTTACATACACAGTAAACGATTCAACGATCATCAATCGTGGTACGGGGCATACTGGCGATTGCCACAAATATAAGAACCAAAGCTTCCAATGGCAATCATGTGCCAGCGCGAACAATGTTAAAGTAAAATGTAGCAAAAAACCAACAACAGGTATTCATATGTGACTTGTTTGCATATAATCACATATAATTATTTCTGATTGTGTTGTCTTTTGTTTTCAAATTACTATTGGTACGCGCTATAACATTAACAAATGTAATGTTATAGTGATGACGTGGCATAAGAAGTACTGTTTCACAGAATTATTTATAATTACATTTAACAATAAACTTTCAAAATACTTCATGAAACGATCTTAAAATAATAAAAACGTCAATTGCGGATAAGCATTATACACTTGGACGAACAAGACACAGTTTCTGTGCTAATTATTCTCAACAATCAAAGGATTGTTTCACTCATGCGTACATAAATGTACTTGTTATTTCTTAATTATCAGATCCGTCAGCTACATCATAGGTACCAACGAAGGGAAGCAGTACTTGGATACAAGGATTTTTTTCTGTTTAAAGGAAAACAAGTATCCAGCTTCCATCTCATGTATTGTCGTATCTTGGTTAAATGCAGGTCAACATCAAGAACACTGGACAGAGACAATTAGAGAAGCCACCTTGGTTAATTAGGCAGGCTTAAGCTTGTTGAGTATGTTGTTACATATACCATTACCTAATTGCTGTCTTATAATTTAAAGTAACATAAAATGAGGGACTTCACATTATAATATGTTAATTTATTCAACTTTTTGTATACAAAATTATACCATGATTGATTTTGCAGTATACTGATTTTATAGCTATAAAATTAAACCTAAACGCATACCTTTATATAATCGCAAAGATATACGTGCATGTATTTTAACATAGAACACAAACTACTTATAATGAAATTATAAACAATTTCGGTATAATTGAGATACCATCGATATCATCACACTTCAGGACACACGCAATATTCGGATGCGGAATACGCTTTCGTACAAGGAAGTGAAAAAAAAGCTACATTTCGTAAAAACGGGAAAGAAGGCCCTGTGTTGCGCAGGTTACATTTCTGTTTCAATAAGATTTTAGTGAATGAAAAGTCCAAAGACAAATTTACCAACGTATTTAATAACTGATGTTACATATGTACTACACAAGAACGTTGAATAGGTTATGTTGAAGCCATCAATGATATTTATGAATAACAGCTATTCAACCATAAGCGCATGTTTTCGATGTGTTTAATGTTAATTGTTTAATGTTTATTGGTACTGTATAACGTATGCATATTTGTTTAATATTTTTAACCGAGCATCTCTCGTGTCTATTTCAACCGCAATACCAAATAAAACCCGTTATACTGAAGGATAAGCGACTACGACCAAATCCAAAGGTTTGCTATGCGTAGTTCATATACATGTACTTTTTGATTATAATGACCATTGGTGAATTTATTTTAAATTAATTAAGAATACGATCCTAGGGTAACATCAAGGTTATCTACATATTGCCAACGTAAACAGGGTTCGCACATATGCACAAACCGTGGACATATGACGGACAACTTTCTGGTTGAAAGCGTTTTGAGCAGAAACTTTATAAAGACTTGTATAAGCAATTTTTTTATCTAGTACATATGAGTTTAATGTGCATCACTAGATTGTGGGTATATTGGATGTTCAAACATGGTAATGTTTATTAAAGATCCATAGACGATAGTGTCTAAACAACCAATTAAAAGCCAAAAATGACAAGTATGATCTTCTTGATTAAGCTTTTAAAATAATCCGTACATTTCAAGCATTTTATAAAAAATGATCAAAATAAAAGCTAAATTTACATTGCCAAAGGTGTGTTGAAACGATCAAATTATAATTTAGAATAAGTTTGTGTTGATATATAACGTTTACGTTGAGTGAAATCATACACTTATTATTATAATTCTAATATTTTTCTATTGAGAAGAGTCACCAGATTTAGGGGCAGGCATCGGTGTGATGGTTGTGGTACGCGTTGTAGTAGGAATATGTTTGACTGTAGTTATTCTTTGAAGACGGTAAACAATGTTTACTTTAAACATAAATCACATATAAAAAAGTAAATATTTTGTAAATAAGCAAGACAAGAATACGAATGATTGCAGTTTTTAAGTTTGTGATGGGCATATCACAATATTTATTAATAATGTTTAAGGAAGAAAAGGATGTTTATGAGATAAATAAGATTAAAAAACAATCGACATTTTGAAATGATGTGTATTTACTGTTAATAACATGCATGACAGGTCTACAAATTACTTTATAATACTTTATGAAAGCATCTGCTTTTAAGCTAATATAATACTTACACAAATGTATTTGCAACGCAAACTGTTTGTTTGCAGAGTACTTGTACGTTCGTACGTTTGTTAACTTAATCCTATCATAAAATATTTTCAGAGGAATTATTCCTGCCCGTTTGAAGAATAGATCCTCCGATAGGAAGGGTGATAAGCATGACGGCATGTTGCCAAATGCAGCGTCAAATGTAGCAGGAGTTCATTAATCTGTGGTTAACTCTAACTACTTTGTACTTGAAAAACAAACCGAGTCAGTGATAACAAATTGATCATTACAACAGATCAGATGATCTTGAGAATGACATAATCGATGAGAACATTTACCATTCTATTGATGATTCGGCGGCGGAACTGCGTGGAAACTTGAATGGCGACTGTAGTGATTATGATTGCACTACTGACGGAGCCGAAACATCTCGTGGTATAACCCATGACAATGTATGCAATAAACTTAAACATAACCGCCAGGTAAAGTTTACTTCTTAGAAATTAATAAACGCACACGGGTTCTTCATGTTACTGCAATAGTTATTAATACGTTCTTTTTTAACGGATTAGTTATGTAAAATAATACCTTAGTACTCTTAAAATTAATTTGATGTGTATCAATCAACATTATATTTTAATATGCTTGTACATAGTGCAATGTGAGTCATTTATGTTCCCAGCAAGTAAAACCATGCACATACACAAACACATTTTACAGAGGTTCAAGCATTTCTAAGGCAACTCAGTAAACAAACTTGCTATGAAAAAATAGTGTATTTCCTTATGTGTTTGTATTTTATATTTTAACGATGGTAAGATTACATTTACAAACATAATATTATTTCAATGCAAATGTACAGCAAACACATTATTTGTGTAAATTGCTTAGCATTATCGGGTTATACGGAAAATGGAATTCCATGTAAGTTGTTAAATGTTTGCTGTATTTGACAAAGTAAATGGTGCTATTAAGTGTGCATGCACATAACAATCACTATCTGAATGCAGTAAAACATAACACTTATGCATTATCCATGTCTGTGAATATATGTGTATACTTGTGTATAAACATAACCTGCCGTAAATTTCAATCAATACAGTTCTTTGTTTTGTTTTACTTAGCAGTAATCTCAAATCAATATAATACTACACATACAATAATCGTTATATCAAGACTAAAACCACTTTAATAACAATAAATAAAGATCTTAACATATGACGTATGAACCTGGTTTCACTCCGTGTCAATTAATGTCTCATACTTCAACAAGTTATTCTGATCTAAATCGTTAGATAAGAGAAAGCTATGCTGTATGCGACACTCTGTCTATTTATTTGTATTGCTTCTATCAAGTTTATGAAACACGAATTCATGCCGGACGGTATGTTCTGTACAGATTGTTTGAGAAGAATGTAATTCCTTCATTTTTACCTATTACTTAAAGTTTGACCTAGTGACACCACTCTTCATTTATACTAGTCATGTCTGCAAAATCACATGAAATGCAAACATATATGATTACTATGTTGCTGACAAAGATTTTCATACAAGTACGCCATCCCTGTTTTTCGTCCCCAAATAACGGACATATCTTTAACAGGCGTATACAAAAAAATCATAAGGAATATTTATACACATGAAACTTAAAGAATTTTTCTCCGTATGTGTGCATGTTGAAACGAAATTCTTATCGTCATTAGTTTTGTACACTATTTTGTATTTGAAAATAACGTTTCCTTATTAACTAGATGGGTTACATCGTCAAAGTACACTGTGTGTACCTAGGCGTGTTGTCTAGTCTTTTTGTCTTTAAAGGATACCATAAGCACAGTCATGAAATAAAAACTACATAAATATAGATGAGATCATGCCCGACAGTGCGCACGTGTAAGATATATTGGATTTGAAAACTGATAGGGTTAGCGGAAACAAACAACTTTTAAACACCACATAACATACATAAATGGTGTTGGTACTTCATCGATTAAGGATCAACACCATTTAATTATGTAGTATAGTGTTAAAAAGTTGTCTGTTTCCGCTAATCCTATCGACTCAAGTATTTGCGCCGAACCTAAACCTCTCTTCCCATCCCAGGTTGAGTGTTCAATCTATTTTACTTAATTCGATTATATTTGCAATGTTTACTATAAAGTTAAGGATCGTTTTTCTTCATTCGATAACTCGCTTAATAAACTTTAAATTAACAAACATTACCTTAAGAAATCATGTAAAATAAATAGTTGACATATTTTTGTATGTATTTGCAATTTATTTAAAGTTGGAATAAAATAATCTTACAAAGTGAATCATTTAAAGTTACTATGACCTACTTTCATCTGCTTTCTGAGATGTCGTTGGACAAAAAACTTCTTTGGCCTAATGGACATTGAGATACTTGAATTATAGTATCCATCAAGAGATTTAACTTCCGTTTAGACGATCGAATTAGTTGATTCAATTTTACACTCTTCATCCTGATGATGATTGATAATTTAAACGGTGTTAAGGTTGATTGAGATATGAAGTCGCTGAACAGTTTTTGGAGTTTTCGCATTTTATCTTACAAGTACGACTCAGTTGTTTTATGTCATAATGTGGCGTAATTCGTTAAACTATTGTATACAATACATGTACTAATTAAGTGCTTTTTAAGTTACGTTTCTTTTCTCAAGCAACATAATTCAATAAGTTGAAAAAAGGATAAATGCAACAAAAACAATACATAAAATAAATGAATACAATTATTTTGTTGGTTTTTACCATTTCATTTACAGCAATACTATTATTACATGACCATCAATAAATTACTATATTTATGTTTATTGTTGTTGAATTGTACTCGTAAGCGAATTATGGCTAATTGACTTAAATAAATAAAAAACAATATTTTATATTATAACAAATATACCGATGCGTCAAGAAAAGTATATAATTGATAATACAGCGTAATGTGGTATGCACCTTTTAGATGTTTCCATATTTTCATTCCTCACGAAATATCTTCATCACATGATGTTTCTGTCAAAATGTAAAAACATTTGCACATAAACATTGTTATTCTGCCTAAGCATAGAATGTATATTGCTGCACAGTTTGTTTCAACATATTATTTCAATCAATACCCATACAAAACTAACTAAGAAAATAAACAAACATAATATCTTCTTAATTGTTCAATATTTATAAATAAATAAACATTGCAAAGGAACAAACAAAGGAATGTTTGCCTATCCACAACTAAACAAAATTGTAACGAATCTATCTTAAATTAGATTTGTGAACCTCACATAATTTTGAACTAACTTTTTGGAAACAGCAACCAACTGCCTCAATCACCATCACAATTCCATTTGATGGTTCACAGAAGTTAACAACAATGTTTCGACTGTACAAGTATCAGACGCCCCCGCAGGTATAGACTTCCCAAAGACTACCGCGTTTATAGGTGATATCAGTAATACATAACTCTTATACGATGCCATGTTTCGATATCCTGTTATTAAAATAGTAACATAAACTTAATTCACTTGATTGCGACACATAGCAAGCGATTTATAACGTTGATTTATTTAAGTTTCACATAGTGGGTACCAATGTTCCATATTATTGTACATATACACATAATATAAATCATACTTAATATTGCTAATATGGCATGTGTAGCTTTTTAAAATAAATTTATGTTATATCAGGGGGATTTCGGTAATTCTACACTTTTCAGCGTCCATTCGCACAATACCACATTTTTGCGTTGGAAATAGTATAAGTTAAATTACTCTAACTTACCTTCTGGATACCGACTGTACGAGTTACATAACCCCTATTTGTGCCATATTTTGTTTTCATTTGTTTCGAACAAAATAAACAAAACTCTTTAAAAAGAGAACTAGGCAGTCGGCTTGTCAGAAAAATGGTAGACAGGACGTTAGCAAACGTCGCGCCCCCAATTGATGTATCGCTGATTGCTTGATCGATATAACGATAAGATTCCGGTTGACAGTAAGCGAGACGTCAATGCTTCTTACGCATTGATTATATTATACCTTCAATACTTTGTACGAATGAAGTATAGGACACAACCAAAGTTTCGTACGAATGGTGCATACTTACTCGATACATAATCAGCTATTATTCTACTGAAACTGTAATGATATTTATCATCAAAATTGGTATTATTTTTATAAATTTGTTTTGCACAATGCCAATTTATTAAGGCAAGCGTTATGTTAAACAGATTTGGGAGTGCGCCTTCTTGTCCATGCTTCAGAATCATCAGGAGGCGCATGAGTAAAGTCAATGAATGTCTGGACGGTAGCTGAACTATTGTATGATAAACCAAATGTATACAAAGCGCTTTTAACCTAGGCGACTCGGGTTTAATGCCCGTTCTCGCAAGCATGTGCGTTTTGTGTAGGAGGTCACCTCCTACATGAACCACAACCAAGATTTGAAATGGCTTACCGTTTAAATGAATTGTGATAACACGATTCTGGTTGTTTGAAATGGCAAGATTATGTCATTGAATTCAGAAGAAAACTTACATCTTTAAGACGAAAACCTTCCATAATGCAGACGACAAACATTTGCTGGAAGGGCGATCATTGGATGTAGCTAGAACTCCGTAGCCAGCCACAACTTGTTTACACTTGAAACACACGCACTATCATATGTTTAACATATAGATCATTACAAAAAACTAGGAAAAACAAATAAAGTCATATTGTAAGATGAATCAAACGGTCAAATGTCAAAATCGACTGCCATGACTACGATTTCACTGCTTTCAGGGCAACAACATCTAATGGCAATATCCTGACATTGGTTAAAACAAACCGAAGATTCACCGCCATGTTAACTATGCTGTTGTCAAAGGACACGGTCAGATCAGAAGCCTCGCAACAACGATCCACTATGAATCGACTGTAACTTCGCCGGCGACATCCGCTAGCGGAATCGGTGACTACGACCATGTCGAGAGTCTAAAGGAGATACTTACCGCTGCCTCAGGTAAGACCATGACACGACTGCTTTACCAGTGGCTGATGGGAGAAAAATGGAAGAAGAGGTGATGCAAGAAATTATAATAAAATACTCATCAGCGTGGTTTAATGACGTTTTGAGAGATGGATACGATGCTCATCGGAAAAACGTATCACGATGACGGTACAAAATTATTTATATATATTGAGTGACATATTTGGGAAACTGGCATCTGACTGAATAATAATGGCGACACGTGATGAAAAATAACATTTTAAAAAGACCTGTTCACAGCCTGGAAAAAAAGAAAGATTTTTCAAAATAATTGTCATAGATTCAAAAAAAAAGTATATACTTTACGTTTAAAGGATCTGAGACACATTTTGTATAAATAACATTTCCCAACTTTTTCTCACATATTAAAACAAACAAACATAATAAAAGGCTTTTCAGGGAGTGAAATTACAGTTATGGCGAAGACTCAACATCGAGATTTAGTATTGTTTTTGGAAAAGCAATCGGTTAAATCATCACAATTATTAAGTTGTACACACACTTAACAATGATGTATTTTATAATTACTTCATTAACTCCGTAATTGCTATATAATATTTATAATTTGAACTAAAGCATGGGTGGGTCATCGTAGCGCAATAACTTTAGTTTCCTGTGATCCCAAGTTTGAATCCTAGAGAATGGGAATAAATGTATTCTTGTTATGTTTTGCTTTCATGTATTTATACACACTTTATATTTGTGATCTACTATATAACATGACATTGTTCACACGTACGAACATATTTGAACACGTCCATTTGATTAATGTTATTTACAGTTATTTGAATTTAATTTATAGACAAAGGGACGACATTATCGTTCAAGTGTTGACTAAACAATTAGCTTAATCCATTTCCGGATCAGCATATAACTGAGGCATACGCATCGGTATTTTTTAAAACAGTTCCCTCGTTCTTCTAGGCCTAACGATTTTTTTACGGAATTGGAGCACATGATAAAAAGTTGTATTCCGACATTATGTGAAAGTGAACGCCAGTCTTCATTTAAAGAGCAAATTTACTCACTTCCTTTTGATAACTTTCCTCGACTAATTTACTTTCTATTGCTGACTTTTGGGAACAACGAAATAATCAACGCATTAAAGTCTGAACGGATGTTATGTACTTGAAGCCTACTTATAACTGATAGATTTGAAGAGGAACCGCTTTTAAGGTATTATCACTCTAATGAACTTCGTGCAATATCGCCTTATTTCGTACATATCCGTCACTCCGAACGTTATCAGCGAATGTGCGAAAAACTAAAAATATTCTATAAAAACGCCATGACATACTAAATGTAGGATCCGCAAGCTAAATAAAATGACAACAAATATGGTCGACATTGTACCTGACAGATTGGGTTGTTTAAAGAAAAATCAATTTGCTATATTGAAAGAGAAAGATTAATAAAAGTCTTATTATTGTTCATATTAATGTGACTGGAGTTAATGATAAACGTCAACTAATGCATGACAGTGTTGATATTTATGAAGAAAACGATTCCTGGAAATACGAATGTCAACCGCTTGAAAAAATTTACCACTGCCAGGAATAACGTTTAGAACTCGTGTCACTTACAAAATTTAATATTGTTGGTGAGCAGTAAAAGGGGATAACGTGGATTTATGCTTGTGTGATGACTGTAGCCATGTGAACGGGTTATCCTACGGCAAAACCCATTACGTAAAGAAGATAGTTGCAATAATCCTCCAAGCTATTGACCCTCCGGGTCTAAGCTGTACGTATGTACGTATAAAAGCTCAGACTATTCAAGAAGAACTACGTAAAGAAGATTCTTCAACTTTAAAGAAAGGAATGCCTTGTTTTGCTATAAACACAAAACTCGGAAAAGGAAGGTACATGGATTATGCATTTTTTTTCAAGTATAACAGTTTCATTATTCATAATTGGAGTGAAGTAGATTTTGTAGGAAAAGTGCACCCTGTCAGTGAGTTTTACCACATAATCAGGCTCATATTTGCTTTCATTTTGAAAAAGAAAATATGACATGTAAGAAAAAAAGTTTTGTTGTAAAAGCATGGGCATCAAGGACAGCATTTTTGAATTGTATGACCAAGTAATGATGTTTTCCTCAAACAAACAAAAAAAGGGTATATTATGTCCTTAATACTAAAATAACTATTCTGAAAATGATATACCAATGACTGCTACTTGTGTGATCACCTTAATTATGTATTATGGTTATCCAAATAAAAATGCTGCATATTTATTATCTTTTCAGCAATAATTAACAACATTGGTGGTCCAGGAACGGTTAATTACTTTTTATCAACACTGTATGTTCCAATGATCAATTGAACTTAAAGAAAATCGAAAAACATGCGGGAAGGACCATTCATCAAGTTTCAACTATCTCCTTTAGAGCAGACAGGCTTATAAGATGGACACGAAGTAGGTATTTCACTGATGTATGTAATTGTTAATGTAGAACCAATGTTTTAAGTAATAAATAAAATGTAACGTTAATAGTCAGTTTCATATCCAGTAGGGATAATACATGTATTTGGTAGTAACATTTGGATGAAGAATGTATATATGTGGTGTTTACACTTACTATCCAGTTTAAAAGGGTGTATCATATAAAATACTAGTAATGACATGCTATGTTGTGAATGTCAGAATAAATAAAAACGATGACGCATATCATTATGGATTATGTCACACTTCTCATGAAACACTAATGTCAGTTCTTACTCCTATACAAGTGCTTGTGTATTTGGCATATGTATATGATTGTTTTGTGTAAAAAACATGAATAAAATGTTGTCAATTTATACAAACAACTTTGAGAAGGCTTATTGAAGCCAAATAAATAAGAAAAGACCGAATATTTTTATTTTAATAAATAAAAATGGTTAAAATTATTCATACACAATTTGCCATTATGCATAATTTTCTTCGACTGAAGCTTATTAAAGTTCTTATGAACCTGCCTGAATATAACTACTAGTCAAATATCAACTTCAAAGGAACAATGGTGTTATCTTTTCAGTGATATGCTGATAACCTGTGCAGGAGGAAAATGAAACCAGACAGATTATCGACTCAAATTCAACCCAGAAAAAAACTAGGAACTTGCAGTCACTGAGTGTTTTTGTTTACAGTCATGTGTTCAATGCTGCAACAACATAAATGTTAAAGCTGGCTCTGGGCTCAACCTTATGCATCTTAAAATGATCTTTGAACGCAATGGTCTCAAGAACATTTTCATAATGAATAACCCTGACGGTCAGCCCAGGGTCACCAATGCCAAGCGTCTTTTGGATACACTTATTCCAACTCGTCGAAGTTCTTCAAAGAACTACCATGACAATCATGTATTTGTTATGCCCCCCTTCGAAGAAGGGGGTGTATATTGTTTTGCACATGTCGGTCGGTCCGTCGGTCTGTCGGGCCGTCCACCAGACGGTTTGCGAATGATGACTCAAGAACGCTTAGGCCTGGGATCATGAAACTTCATAGGTTTATTGATCATGACTGGCAGATGACCTCTATTGATTTTCAGGTCACTAGGTCAAAGGTCAAGGTCACATTGACTCGAAAAAGTAAAATGGTTTCCGGAGGATAACTCAAGAATGCTTAGGCCTAGGATCATGAAACTTCATAGGTAAATTGACCATGACAGGCAGATGACCCCTATTGATTTTCATGTCACTAGGTCAAAGGTCAAGGTCACAGTGACTCGAAGTAGTTATGGTTTCCGGATGATCACTCAAGATTGCTTACGCCAAGAATCATTACACTTAATAGGTACATTGATCATGGCTGGCAGATGACCTCTATTTATTTTCCTGTCACT
This sequence comes from Dreissena polymorpha, assembly GCF_020536995.1. Classification (NCBI taxonomy): domain Eukaryota; kingdom Metazoa; phylum Mollusca; class Bivalvia; order Myida; family Dreissenidae; genus Dreissena; species Dreissena polymorpha. The sequence goes on from NC_068369.1 coordinate 33,560,853, forward strand.
AGGTCAAAGGTCAATGTCACAGTGACTCGAAACAGTAAAATGGTTTCCGGATGATAACTCAAGAATGCTTACGCATAGGTTCATGAAACTTCATAGGAACATTTATCATGACTGACAGATGACCGTTATTGATTTTCAGGTCACAAGATCAAAGGTCAAGGTCACAGTGACTCGAAACAGTTAAATGATTTCAGGATGATAACTCAAGAATGCTTATGCCTAGGATCATGAAACTTCAAAGGTACATTGATAATGACTGGCAGATGACCCCTATTGATTTTCAGGTCACTAGGTCAAAGGTCAAGGTCACAGTGACTCGAAATAGTAAAATGGTTTCCGGATGATAACTCAAGAATGCTTACGCCTAAGGATCATGAAACTTCATAGGTATATTGATCATGACTGGCAGATGACCCCTATTAATTTTCAGGTCACCAGGTCAACGGTCAATTTCACAGTGACTCAAAAAACAGTTAAATGGTTTCCTGATGATAACTCAATAATAAACAGGCATAGGATCATGAAACTTCATCGGTACATTGATCATGGCTGGCAGATGACCCCTATTGATTTTCAGGTCACTAGGTAAAAGATCAAGGTCACCGTGACAAAAAAGTATTCACACAATGGCTGCCACTACAACTGACAGCCCATATGGGGGGCATGCATGTTTTACAAACAGCCCTTGTTTTGTTTGTCATTATAAATTTAATGTTATCACTAGTATCACTAGTCATTGATAAATTGATAAATCTATTTTCCTTTAAACGTGTTTGATTGAATGATTAAATTTGCCTTGCTACTTAATTATTAATGTTCTTATTTCCCTGTAACATTTTCAAGTCGTATTTATAGAAGAACGCATTTCACGTGCAATATCAAACTAGGTTAGCAAATCTTACTGCACTGAGTAGGTTCCATATCACACATGATATATGAGATGTATGTATGTTTATATGTTTATGAGTTTATTATAGGCTTTTCCTCTTGTTTATATATTTATAATAATTTTTGAACATTTAGCTCATCTTTATGCACACATATAAAAATCTCAAATTTAGTATGGCGTTTCTGGAAAAGGGGGGTAACCTTGATTGTAAAGAAGGAACTTTTCGTTTTCACTGGTGACCCCCATTTTTCTTTATTTTTCGTTCAAGCATACATTGTAGATGTTTTCTATGTTTGAAGATTGTAATATCCTTTTGCCATTTTTTGACAATTTATTAAAAAAAAGACTCGTGACTAGAGATTGCAATTTTTTTTCGTTTTCGAAGGATGATGACATCACTTGTTAATTTTTTCTTTATTCCTTTTCTCATATGTTATAAACTATACTATTTGTATATATTTTGCAGTTATCTATTAATACATACTAAAAAAGTGTTGTTTATTCAATATTTGGATGAATGGGAGTGAATTTTGTAAATAAATGGTTCAGAAAAAAATGGAGAAAAAAAATTGTTGGGGTTCAAAACTGAAAATGTCAACAACAAAAATATTGTTCGGTGAATTGTATTTAAACTTTAATGATCAATGCAGAATACCACAATACTAAGAAATATGCGAAGAATGACGAGAAAATCAACATTTCCTATTAGAGTGCTAATACCTTAAATTGAAATTGTTAATCTGATCTGATATGCCGCACTGACATACAGGATATAAACTTGACGATAATAGTGACCGTGATGATGATGATGGTGGTTGTGCTGCTGCTACTTATAATGTCTATGAATATTTAGCATGAGAGTTAAATAGGGAGATATATACCTACAAGAAAACAAATACCTTTGAAGGAAGACCCTGCATGAAAACCTCGAACAATACAAGAAACAAAAGTTGTTTGAACAGAAAAATATCATATAGGTACAGTTGTATTTTTACATTTCACCCTCTTTTATACTGTTCCATAATGCAGACCAACAGTTCAGTACATTGTTTAAATAGTAAAGTTTAAACAAAATATGTACTTGGTGTAGCCATATATGGAATCCATTTAATGATTGTAATGGCTTCTTGCTGATTTCGTTTCGAGAGCCTTGTGTAAGGCCTGCATATAATAGTTTGTAATATATTGATTTTATAAAATATAAAATATGTTTAACGCCTGTTTAAGTATGTTAATCTGTATAATTAGAAGATATATTTGAGTTATATATTTCATGTTTTATATCCGAAACCATTTGAACATCTTTCTTCGAAGTGAAATATCTTCAAATCTTGTAAGAGCTATGATTTATATGGTAAAAAACATACTTAATTTAGTTGAGTTGTGTTACATTCTAAAATAATAAATGATACGTGATATTTGCACATGTTAAATTCACGAAGAGTAATTATCATCGTTTATAAACATGTATCTGTAATTTCAATTTTGCGAGTGTATTTTTCTGGTATACAAGGCCGCGATCTCTTATATTTTTTTCAAGTTTGATTTGATATTGAGCACATGCATTTAAAGGGCCTGTCAACCGCGATTGACGAAAAAAGAAATGTAAAAATAAACGTATTGTTTTACAATTATTAGTTTATATTGATAACAAAATAACGACTGGCATATTTCATTACTTGAAAAAAGTTAATATTTTCAGTATAGTCGGTAATAAAATTTCGCGATGTGAAATCGAAAGTACATCGCGAAAATAGGTGACATAAAGATATTCACACTATAAATAACGCAAGTAGATTGATCATATTATATATAAAATATATACAATTCACTACGCATGCACAATTTGAACTCCTGGGTTTACCACGTGACGATGTTGATCTTGTGTTATTTATGGTTAACTGGTAGATACCAGGTAGACATACCCAGTAACATTTATTACCGAATATACTGAAAATATGAAAACTTAACAACTTTTTTCAAGTCATGTTATTTACCAGTCGTGATATTTTAAGCAATATAAACTAATAATTGTAAAAAGTACGGTATTTTAAAACTTTTCTTTTTTCGTCTATCGCGGTTGACAGTCTCTTTAACATCATCAATCATTCTGGGACTTTGGGTAATATATGCATAAAGCAAAAATGTAAGTTAATAGTTTCGGAGACAAAAATGCTACTTAGAAAAGTGGAAACGCGTACACTATTGTAATTAACATCAAATATCGAATATTTTCTTCCTTGTTTCATATATGAAAATGAACGTGTTAGTGTTCTTCACCAAACCGAGCAGATATAACATGGAGTGGCACGGACTAATTGGATTTATCCTGCTGTTAAATCAGTCGATCAAAGGTATGTAATGGATATTTGATTATACCATGTCATTGTATGCATGTATACAATCATTATTATATTTAACGAGTAAGAGTTACGATAAAATGCAATATTCAAATGAGAGATTCAAACAATAACCGTATATATCGGAACACACATGTAATAACAGTTCAATGATAGCTAAGCTGTTGTGTAAGAAACGAAATGAAACGTTTATTTCCTAGTGCTTGTGCCATACTCGAAACGCTTCCCAATGTAACCCCAGTGAAAAAAACCCCGGGTTTTAAGTAGTCTTTAAACGTATTGATACGAAGATATTTTCACGCACAACTTGTTTAACACTGTTTCCTAATACTATTATAGAGAATACGTCTTAAACACTTTCAATTTGCACTTTCATTGTAATGATTTCATTTTGATTGCAGCTGAACAATACAGTGTTAGCAATGAATCAACACCATGGCTTTTATCATAATAAGATCTTGCGGAACCAATCCTAGCTTACAAGCATACACATTCTGTCAAACTATTCGGACGCTTGTATAGGATACGTCTCAGTGAAAGTTTCATTTTTTTTTCACGGTAATTGTTTAAATTTGTATATAACATGAATGCAATATAAAACTATTCATTAAAGTTGCATTGATTGTTTATTCATCTGTAAAATTAGTCAATAATGGGTCTAAACGCATACTGTCATATCTAGACAAGTTATTAAATTCCAGATATGCTATTTAATTAACGTTACATGCACGTTTCCGACAAACACTTTACATAATATGTTATATAATACCTCACATAAATTTGTTTTTTCTTTGCGACTTTAAATAACACAGTTCCGTTTTTTGAAAAGTGCCCGGTAAAGATGCGCGCCTCTAATAGTGCCCGCTAGAATGTTAGTTTATTTGCAACATTTGTGCAAGTTTTACAACGCAAAGATTGTTCGAGTATTGTTTCCTTTGTTTACAAAAATGCACATTGTGTAATCTTGTTTTACACCGGTACATATTAGTTATAGTAACTGATAAATATTGATGGAATTTATATTGTGTTATTTATTTTTATTTCTATTGACCTTTATCTGTACAAAAATGTTCGGTATAATATAAGAAATAGAAAACCTCACTTCAGGCCCAATGACAGAATAGTGCTTAGCCAAGCAGCCACAAATAGTAAATGAACCTCAGCCTCCGACTTCGGTCCATATACTATTTGGGGCTGCCTGGCTTGTCACTATTCTGCCATAGGCCCCTCCGTGAGGTTTTCTATTTCTTAAATATGCTAATATAAGTATTACATGTTCAGCGTCATTATCCATCGCAGGTTGTGCACACGTGCAAAATACTGTGCAAAACACGTACAATGTAACAAGTATTGGCTATTGTCAGAGCCTGTGTTGGCATCATTGACCATTTGGAATAAAGGGGTTAAATGGCGTAGATATATCAATCCCTAAAGTAAGTGTTTACTTGCATCAGACTTAATGAACGAGCACTGCCAAATTGAAACATTGTTACATATTGGTATATTGATCAAGGGTCATCAGCACACAATACACCGGATAATTATACTAATTGACCATCTTCAACGAGCAATTATTAAAAATTAAGTTAAAAAAAAGTTAATGGGTTTTAGATAATAAATTGACACATAATCATGGAAGATATAATGCTATATCGATGATATGACATCAATAAGCTCAGCAAAAATCTATGTGATCTTTGCATGGGATCATAATAAAGAGTTGTTTAAGTGATAATGTTGAACAATCGGTTCGATTCTTATTATGTTCATCTATTTTTACCTGTACTCATTTATCTACACGTATATATATATATATATATATATATATATATATATATATATATATATATATATATATATTTAAACGTATACCTATCGATGTATTCGTATATTTATTTACGTGCACGTTCACTCATTTCTGTACACGTATCTTTATAAGTAAACACGTATACTCATCTATGTACACGTACTAGTATCTTTGTAAACGCTTACGTATGCACACGTATATGTATACGCCCACAAAGCTATTCACAAGTATAAGCATTTATGTAATTGTATACTCAGCAAAAAACGACTTTTTTTGCAAAGGGTATATTTTTAGCAAAAAAAATCCGTTCAAATATGAATTCAACTATCATGAACTATAGGTTGAAAGCTTTCAAATTACTGTTTAATAAGGAATTATTCCTGCTTGTTTGAAGAATAGAGCCCCCGATAGGACGGATGAGAAGCATGACGACATGTTGCCAAATTATAGCGTCAAATGTAGCGAGGGTCAATAAAACTGTGGTTAACCCTAACTACTTTGTACTTGAAAAACTAACCGAATCAGTGATCGAACAAATCGATCATTACAACAGAACAGAGGATCTTGAGAATGACATTATTGATGAGAACATTCACCATTCTATTGATGATTCGGCGGCGGAACTGCGTGCAAACGTCAAAGTCGACTGCAGTAATTATGATTGCACCACTGACGGAGCCGCAACATCTAGTGGTATTACCCATGACACTTTATACAATAAACTGAAGCTTGACCGCCAGGGTAACTATGAACATGTTAAGGGATCACGTCCGACTAATAATATAACGGCATACAACGATTACGATACGACTTCAACTCTTAAGGTGATAAGTCCTCATGGAAACGACGACTATAACCAAGTGGGTGACATGGGGCATGCTCATGCCCTCTCGTCAAGCGATGAGGACAGTAGCTCAGCAGTGAAGTGCGCGGCGCATACACGAGTCTTAGCCGCAGAATTGGACAAGCGTGATGACAGTCATGGGCAAAATCCGTTCGTCACAGTTTAAGTAGTCAACGACAACAGAGATATGTTGGCCTCGTACAAATTAATAAATGCACACGAGTTCTTCATGTTACTGCAGGAGTTATTACCACGTACATTTTAACGGATCTGTAATGTTAGATAGTACCTCATTACTCTTATAATTTATTTGATGTGTATCATTAACATTAAATTTAAGCATGCTTGTAAATAGTGACAGATTGACAAATGAGTCAATTCTGTTCCGAGGATGTAAAACCATGCAAACACTCAGACGAATTTACCAGACGTTCAAACATTTCTTAGGCAACTCAGTACACCAACATTCTATGGGCAAATTGTTTATTCCCTAATGTTGTTGTTAATAATATTGTTGACGAAGGTTAGACAACATTGTGCATACATTATATTATGTTGAATCGCAATTTAGACAAACACACTACTGTTGTACATTTCCCAGTAATATGGGGTTAAACGGTAAATGGAATAGTTTGTACGCAAGGTCAATTAAATCTGGGTTGGTTTATGTTTTCTGTATTCGAACAGTAATTGTTGCTTGTCATTGTTCATGCAAATAATAATTTACTGTCTGAATGCAATTTGACATTTCACGTATACATTGGTTCCTCGTCAACTTAAGGTTTGCAACCTCAACTCACACGCATTGCATATCTTTCAATATTTTTAGTTTTTATTCACTGATGTAGAATCATATTTTAATGTGAACAAATCCAGACCTCAAGTGGTTTGGTTCATATTCGATTTACGATAGCTTTTTTTTATAAACAACGGAATAAAAGAGACGTGTTCACCGTTTGTAAAAAAAAACGTCAATTATCATAAAATGTGTAATATAATCAAAACCATTTATGGGTTCCAAAAAACACAGGATAATGTTGGACTTAGACCCATGCTAAAAAGGAACGTTCTAACATGACGTTTAAAATGAGTTCTTTACTTCTATCACCTAAAATGTTTAGAGGTAGATTTTATAACCAAACCAAAAAGACAATCATGTGTAGTTAACTTTGTATTATTTGCGATTATAATTAATCATACCATGTTTTATTCTTATCAATATTTCTCGATTTCAGGTTATTCATGTTTTCCGTGTTGTATATTGTGTTAAGTTTTCATTAACGTCAATAAACGTTATTGGCTATGTATGAGTTTCGGAGCTCCATAAAACCACAAATGTCTCACTTACCCAGACACTATATCCAATTCTTTCCATGGCGTTGATCCAGGAGTGGTCATGTGTGTGTGTGTACTAAGGCGTCTTCTCAAGTGTATTGGTTTGTGTCTCCTTGTTCGACTATTGTTTCTCTGTCATAAATAAAGGCCTGCGTTTTAAATAAGGCTTCTTTCCTTCTGTCTCATTTGAGGTGTAATTTTGATATTTGTATATATTTGTTACTATACACATTTAATGACAAATACAATCAAAACCACTGTACACGGCCTTAAAACCATACGGCATAAAATTCAAAGATTTAGATATTAGAAAATAATAATACTTTTCTTAAATAAATCGAGAGCTAAAATGGAAACGTGTTTGTTTTCTCTTGGTAGTTTTGTCACCACTGTTTTGCGAATATTATTATAAGCAACCACGCTATTGTTTTGAAGCATTGATATTAATATATACAATATGTTACGCTCTGAGATAATGGACAATATGCAAAACGCTATCCAAGGACAGCACGTCCGACTTCGTTTCACACCTCATAACAAAATGTAAAAAGATAAGGGTAGAAATGGAACAACATATTGACAAAATTCAATCTGAAATTATGAACATTGATGAGGGGGTTCATTATATAAACGGAAACGTGATTTTAGTTTACATGAAACCAATCCAGAAATTTTTATTAATGTAGTTTACCTACCATCAACATGTGTCTTAACACGAAACCATAAGAATATTCATAACAGTAAAACTACATAAATATAGAAGAGATCATGCCCGAAAACATCAAGTTAAGATACGTTTTTTTTCTGCATTTGATCATTCGCTTAATTAATAATAAATCAAATGAAATTAACTTAAAGAAATTATGTTAAATAAATATTGAAAATATTTAGTTAAGTCTTTTCAAATTTATTCACGAGGGAATACAATTATACTTACGAAGGGAATCATAGAAAGTTTATATGACCTACTTTCATCTGCTTTTTTTAGATGTCGTTGGAAACAAATAATTTATTTTGGCCTAATATGCATTAAGATTCTTGAATTATATGTATCGATAAAAGATTTAACTTCCGTTTATACGATCGAACCCGTTGATACAATTCGACAGTCTTCATTTTGATGATGATAAATACTTTTTATATTATTTATTGGTGATGGAGTAGCTGAACATTTTGGGAGTTGTCGCATGTTTTCTTACAATTACGAGTTAGTTATTTGATGTCATAATTTGGTGTGATTCGTGAAACTATTGTATACAAATACTAATTAGGTGCTTTTTAAGTGACTTTTTTTTCTCAAGAAACCGCATCCAATAAACTTAACTAAACAAGAAGAAATACAATAAAACCAATACATAAAATACACGAATAATATGATTTCATATGTTTATAACATTTCATTTATATTTATGTGTACCTGTATTTGTTTTGAATTGTAATCGTAAGCATAGTATGGCTAATTGATTTAAAGAAGAGCAATATCAGTAGTTACTATTCTATCAAATATTCAAATACGTCAAGTTACAGAACATCATTGATAATACAGCATTTAAAGTCATGCACAGAACAGATGTTTACATCTTTTAATTCCACAAGAAATATCTTTATCATATGATACTTCTGTTAAAATGTTTGTTTTGCACATTGACATTTATTAGCGGCCTAATTACAAAAACATTGTATATATCTGCACATTTTTTTCCAAATATTGTTGCAAGCAATACTAATACAAAAAATGCAAGGACATATAAACAAACATAATATATTCTTGATTTTACCATTTTTATATATAAATAAACATTACAACAGAACAAATTATGGTATATTTACCGATGCAAGACTAAACGAAATTTTAACGAATCTGTCTTTAACAAGATATGGACCCCACGTAAATTTCAACTACATTTTTGGAAACAACCACTTACTGTGTCAATCACTACCAAAATTTCATTTGACGGTTCGCACAAGTTAACAACAATGGTTTTAAAGGAACTTCTGGAAAAATAACAGATAACCACTATTCCGAATGCAGTTATCGTGCAGTTCCTCACAATGCTGACAAATCTTATCATGTTTATTATAGACTACGTATATTTAAACACGGTGTCCATGACTCGCATTGTCGTTACAGAATATGCAACAAACAAGGCCGTCTGTATAAAAGCATTTAAAGGGACCTTTCACAGATTTTGGCGTGTATTTAAGTTTGTCATTAAATGCTTCAAATTCGATAAATGTAAACATTGAATCTAAACAGGTCCAGTAAAAAAAACACCGACCCCAACGCGAAGACCACTCGGCCAGCCGTGCTCATACAATGATCGATTTATTCCATAATTTATATAAGCAATCCTCGTAGAGTCACCAAATATAACGGCAACAGCATAACTCTCCAAATTAGTCAATCGTTCCGCGTTGCAACGCTTCATAATCTTCAGTTTTTTCAATCGTCTAAAGGTTCCTTATAATGGATATTTTGAAGCATGGTAAATCTTCAGTATTACTGTGTCCTCACAAATATCATAACTAAAACACAACTTTGCGAATATGAAACATTTTTGTTTTATTTTGTCCTTTTACCGACACGTGAAAAGGTCCCTTTAAGACATACCACCATTGTGGCTATGGTCGTACAATAAGACGGGAATGTGTTAAGGTTCGTTATTTTGCCAAACATACAGCTAACTACCATGACAAACTATCTGGCGCAATACGTACCAGCAGGGAAAGTAAAGTTTCGAAGACAAATGCTCGAACAAGCGTACTAAAGTAATTAAATGATAATGGAGTTGCATTTACAAACATTAATTTGCAATTCAGCAGTATTTGACCAAATTATGACCGTTATTTTATATAAACGCATATAAGGCAAATTTGCAACATTATGTTTGAAACGTGTAGGATTTCCCGTATGTGCATTAATTTGGTTTTATAAAGTATTCGAAAATAATAAACCGGCCTCGCGTGATGAACACGGCTGTTAAACATAGCTAACATTATATTACCGAAGTATTTGAAAAATACATTGTGAAAATGTTAACTCGTTGGTAAATCTGTATCTAAATCTTAACTAGGATACATGCGTCATCGACCGTGTAACAACGATATTTTTGAAGGCGTTTATTTCCTCATTAAGTATGGGCGAACTTCACGATCGTCACAACCGCAAAATCATGTGGCTCAAAAGACTTGTTAGTGATTTACAATGGCTACGGTTGGATAACGGGGTCAATACTTATTGTTAAATGTGCATGTTCATATATATGAATTGTTTTATAGCGAAACACCGTCGTATATCTTAAACTGATGAGTTTATACAACGATTGTAACTAACAACAGTGTTATGTCTCAGCAAATTTGAAGATAGTCAAAGGTTAAGTAAATGCATATCTGCATACCGTCTTCCCTACTAGGAAGGAGCGTGTTGACTTACGTTATAGATGGTCCATATCGTTTGTTTACGTTTTACCTCGGGTAATAAAGTGGAAGTTTACTACTTAAACTCGTATCACGATCCGGTTACTACATATACATGTTTATCTGTTTTTTTTAATGTTACGTTCATTATAATATATAATGTAATTATACGTTATATACAGGCCTTTATTATGTTGTGCCCTTCATTAGATTTTCGTTAATTGAATTCCAACTATGGATGTTCTTAAATAAATTCAAGAGTCTTTAATGATTGTTATCGGCAGTTTCTTACAGCCAACACAACATTATTCATGCAATATTAATTTATATTACTTCTAGTGAATGTATGAACAATATTACTTCCGAGTGTGACGAGCGGGTATTATAAAACACAGTTGAAAAGGAGAACTGTACGAATTCAAAAACAATTAACGATTATCTGTTTACCTTAAAATCAGTTTTACTATGAAATAACCTGGATCGAACAATAAACTATTTTACATAAAGCATTTTATATATATTTACCTTGTGGTTTTATTAAGTTATTTTAGTCATACAGTCGATATCAATATGCTGTCTTAGAAAGGAATGTAAGTTTCTCGATGTATCAAACTTGCATATGTACATAAATTATTCAATGCAGATAAACATATAATTAAATTACAATGATTTCGTTTAAATTGTTCAAAAGAAAACCATCATGCTTTATTTTGTAAAATAGTACGGTTGACAAAAAAAAAACTTCATTATGAAAGAATAACCAACCAGAACAACCCGAAAATATGCGGAAGACACATAAAAAACTGCCTAAATACTATAATCGAAATGTGTTAATTATTTCCTGCACAAGAATAACGTTGTCTTTGAAAGTAAAAAGTTTGAAAGGTGTGACTTTAACATTTGTTTTTACCAATAAACAAAATTCAAATCTTAACCATGTATTTCAGATAAGTTTAACGAAGCAAATGCTGTCGGTGCATCTTCAAACGAATGGTTGGATGGCAATAAACAGTGCTTGGAGAAAGGAAGGTTTCCATCGTCTGTTACCAGTATCATTAATAAAAAAATTACTGAAACTGATAAACGGGTCTACTGAACAGGAGTTATTAAAAGCCCTACCTTATTACATTCATCAGCAAAAGGTATATGCTTAATACATTCCTATAACAGCACCAGTTTCGATTTCATTATAAAAAAGGTTTGTGGATATAGTTTTATTCTATGTTTTAGTTTGTTTAATAATATACTACATCTTTATTAGTTTTGTGTATTCAATCTTAGAGTGTTATAGTTGTTATATATTAGTCATATATTACTTACAAACACAATACCACAACATCTGCGTTAGTCCATATATACTTAAACAAGAATGCTATACAAATTGTGTCAACATAATTGTGTTTGTTTCTTCATAATGACACTCGTCAGCTATTTTATCATAATATATTGCGATGCACATATTTCCTTATGAACGCTGCAATGCAGTTTGAATGTGAACGAAAACAACACACTTGCGTTTCCAGACAGGTTATTTCCTGAGATTACCAATCACCCTATTGATAACCATGATAATTTTATTAGAGAAATGCGTACACAAACTCAAGATAGAACGACCTGGTGACAATGAAAACGTGGGAAGACGCGAGCACATCTTTCCAAAAGCTAGAAGAGACTACGACATATCTTCAGCTGCAAGTTCACATAAGACAGATGACGTTAGTGACTATGATCATATTTCACGCCCTGTTGGAGCAATCCTTAGACTAGGAAATGGAACAAGCGACTTCGCGTATGGTTACTTTTATGTCAAAATGAGATTAAGGTTAAAAGTTAATTTCCAAAAATAAACCCAACGGATCAACCTCACGCTAAAACTGACACAGAAGTTTGGTCAATGAATGATGAACAAATGTTGCATAGTGGTGTGATGTGTTAACCAATTTTGTAAAACATAAAGCGTATAAGTGCTGTTGTTAATTAACGTGTTATACCCATGTAAATATGTGTTATGGAGCGATGATATATGGACATGAATCAGGAAAACAAATCTAAAAAACTATACACTACAATTGAAACGTTGATTTACGAGTTTTACAACAGCAAGTACATTGTTTCTGAAATGTGTTGCATATAAATTTGAGCACCGAGTAAATAATTACCTTTATCAATCGGTAAAAATGGAAAAGTTTCGGTCTTACAAGAATGCTCATTAATTAACAAGTATTCGAATCATATTTTTGTAGTAAACCAATGTAAATCAAGCTTCTCTAAAATATTCTCTAAGAATACATGGTTGTTTTATTAAAACCTTTAAAAACAAATAAGCTTGCAATAATTTTTAACCTTTTCAAAGCATCAGTAATTAAAGTGCGGTGTTTGCAGAGATATGTACATGTACGCAACAGTAATGCTATGTGTACACGAAACAGTGACTCCATTGAATATACCTAGACATTACAATATTCGCAAATAAATATACGTGTATATAAAATATCAAGTAAATATCTTCATCCGTGTAAATGACTTAGTAGTAAAATTAGTTCCTAATCATAAGAGTACAATTGAATAATCATGTTCATTGAATTAATAAGACATCTATAAAAGTCGTGCGCATCTTTATGTTCAAACCAATTAACATTTACAATACATGTATACTTTATTTAGTTAATACTCTAATATTGGCATAGTGTCCATTGCTTGGTTATATACTAATACATTTAGAAGTTAAACCGATAACCAATCATACATATATTACACCCCTGTCTAAAGACGCAATATTACTTCAAGACAATCTTTTAGAAATGCCTCATAATGTATCTGAACACACGCGCATCCATGCAGACATGTGTGAAATAAGTTCCGCAAGTAAGTGCTTAATCATACATCCATTTTTTTAGCCATTTAATATCAGTGTTCAATAACGGCTGTATACTTAACAGCCAAAATATGTTTCCAAAATGAAAAATATAATTGTTTAAATCAATATGGTATTATCTGTAAACATAATCAGGATATAACCAGACCAGATAACTTATGCACTCACTTATTGTAGATAAAAAGTCTTAGTTAATTGTGTTGTCAATATTATATAAATATCAGTTTACGACATGTTTTACTGATATTGTCAACCCGTTGCAAAGTATACACAAGTTTGGCTATGATATTGACTTTCCAGAGTAAAATATGTCAATTTCAATCACTCTTTCTTTTGACATTTAATGTTCACATGAACTTTATTGTGCAATACAAAATTATGGTAAACTTACTTTTACCCGTAGAAGTGGCAAATATTTATTGATAGCTGTCCATGATTAAATCAATGTCTTATTTCACCGTTCAATTTATCTAATAACATTAATACAAATTTTTATAGTTGAATATCAAAATTTAAAAGTACACAGATACTGTCGAATACTCAGATGAATCAAGGAGTATACCAGCACCGTCAATGCTGTACATTGTAGTAGAAATTTTCATATGCCTTGTGTGCAGAAAATAAGGTAAAGATTTCACGGACAATGAGGGGTCAATCGCATGTATGTCTGCAACGAAAGTGAATTGGTTATCAATTCAGCTGGGATCATCAGCGGTTTGGCGTCGACGAGTTCCATATCTCCGATATAGAACGCCACAAGACGTCAGTAAGATCTACACGTGTCGTAATTTTTGCAACTTTATTCGCTAAAACGTGAGGTGGTATTAAATGAGCGCATGAAGCAATCGATTGCTGTGGAAGATTGATTATAATTATTGAATCATGTGCACATATTACATAGTTTCAGCGCATTTAAAAACCAAGCATGTTCACGTTCATCTGCGAATATGTGATATAGGTGTACTGGTTAAACGCATATATTTTATAAATCGCGGTTTCTCTTCCGTAGCCTTTACGAAATTGCTATGCACTTGATACAAATGTAAGACACATACGTTTTTGTTTATACGCCCACTCAAGAGTATAAATGGGTCCCTGTGAGGGAAAAAAAACAATGTGCCATGGCTGCAAACTGCGCCGAATGTAAACGGACGACTTATATCCCAGTGATCAGGGGGGCAAATGTCGATTGAATATGACTCTAGTGTAGTATTCAGACTATAAACACATGCATTTGCATTTGCATTTACGCCCAACATTCTGTTTTAGTTCAAAATTAAAACATTAAGATCGTCTAAATTCTAACGACATAGAAGGCTTGTGTTCATCGAACAATCCTTTTTAACGAAGCGTGATAAGACTTTTTACGCCTACGGCACAGCAATCATCATATGACAAAGTAAACAAACTTGGGAATCGGAATCGTTCTACTTGCTGGTATGCGTATGTTGCGACGTGACAACAACCGAATGAATTACCTTCCCGAAAGGATTTGAGCAGATCTTAACTTCATAACACATATCAAGAGACAGCCTATTGCACTTCTTGAAGCCTGTACTTTTTTAAACACGTTCTGCAACATATATATGTTCTAAGAAATGAACTCGGAATGAATCAGTAAGCAAATTAAACCTAGACGCGGGATGGCCGATACAAGTCGAAAGCCGTTTCAATGTATTCAGTACCTATCTACAGAGGTGTAAACTATGTAAGAAACAAATCACAGCAAAAACTCATCGCGGCCCAGACCTACTTGTTATAAATCAAAAGGTCCACACAGCTTACACTCTCAAGGGAGGAAATAAAACAATACTTAAACCGAGTATGTTTCGAAGTTTTATTGAAAGCTCCCTAAGTAGGGATCGAGACCGGAATAGTCCGACTATCAGGCGGAAACACTATTCAATTATAATTTCCGGTATATATAAAGACACATATTTAAATATGTACTTCAGTGAAACCCCTCTAAACTTCACATCCCCGGGACCGAGAGCGAATTCCGGTTTAGAGAGGAGTCCGGTTTAGATGGGAAATTGACATTTTTACTTTCAGGTCAATTACATAGCCTAATGTGGTAAAACACAAACTAGCTTAATGCATCTCCTTAAAGAACTCCGCAAATCACCATATTATATGACACTTATTTAGCAATTATAATAAACAATTCAAAATAAAATAGCATTTTGAACAGTCTATGGAAAATATCTTGGTTTAAACTAGTTTAAATAATTTATTAATATACATGTTCAATGGAAGAAATTGATATTAAACTATATTTAAATTGTGTGCTTATGAATAATTATTATTTGAAAGTTTCGTGGCATGAGTATTAAACCTAAATACTTGTTTACAACATGTAAAACTCCTGAGTTAAAAAATTGAGTGAATAGCTTTGCTTCAGGTAAAACCTAACCAAGATACACGCGTACATGACTGTGCGATTGCGCTTTTTCGACCAAGTGTACTTCCTCATTCAGTCAGTTTTAATCTTTAGGACTGTGCAGAACGAAACATAATGCGGATTTTCACAATTGTGTTTGTGTTAATACTGGGTACGGGTCCAGTAAAGGGTAGGTATACACTTTGATATTTAAACTCTCCGTTAATATCGAATTTACTTCGGTAATACATAAATATAGATCAAACACATATTGCAAAGATAGTGCCGTTTGCTTCTGGTTTACATGTTTACCTCGGATGATGATGTTTTTGTTAAATTCACAACCTGCGACAGTAAACTGCAATGGAATACGAAACTTTTTTCAACATGTATTTATTTCATTTTTTTTATATAAATATACATATAAATACCGTGTCGTTTCATTAAAACCGAACCATTGATGTTAAAAACAGTTATTGAGTAATTATGGAACATTTTTTTTGCCCTTTACGGTAGTTAATCGGCAATAAGAATGAGGAAGTATCACGTATCACTTGAAGGGGATTTTATTATGGTTTTAAAACACTGTTTAATACAATGTTTTAACAATCCGCATGTACATATGCATGTCAAATAATTACGTGTCATGATCATGATCATCATCGTCATCATCATCGTCATCATCATCATTATCATCATCATCATCACCATCATCATCATCATCATCATCATGTATCATCATCAATCATCTCAATCATCATCATTCATCATCAATCATCATCATCATCATCATCAGCATCATCATCATCATCATCATCATCATATCATCAGCATCATCATCATCATCAGCATCATCATCATCATCATCATCATCATCATCATCATCATCATCATTATCAATCATCATCATCACATCATCATCAATCATCATCATCATATCATCATCATCAATCATCATCATCATCATCATAATCATCATCATCATCATCATTATCATCATCATCATCATCATCATCATCATCATCATCATCGTCATCATCATCATCATCATCATCATCATCATCATCATCATCATCATCATCATCATCATCATCATCATCATCATCATCATCATCATCATCATCCTCCTCCTCCTCCTCCTCCTCCTCCCCATCGCCATCATCATCATCATTATCATTATCATCATTATCATCTTCATCATCTTCATCATCATCATCATCATCATCATCATCGTCATCATTACCATCACCACCATCATCATCATAGATCATGAGACGTGCATACTACAATGATATTCAAGTAAAAAAGATATGTATCAATGAGTTATTAAATTCTGTAGATTTACAAAATAATTGTTTTTTCCATGCGGGAAATTTTACGGAATTAAACACATTTTGGATAGCTTAATTTCCAATGAGAGATATACATACCATTATACACTTCTGTAACAACTCGTCCTAGAGTTTTGCTACATTTCCAAAAAAAAACTATATAAGGTGCACAATTAAGACTGTATTGACCGGAATAAGCTCACTATCTTCTGTTTAAATCTCATATTAACTTTAGGTGTTGCTTCAATACCTTCATGAAATTAATCAGAGTCAGAGGTATGGTTCAATTGATTAACATCATAGTCACTGCTACATGTTCTCAAATTGTATAATTAATACAAGGAAAATATGGTGTAATAATTTGTCAAATTAATATTTTTATGAAAATCATATTCCAAGTTATTTCAGGGACAAATTATTCAATTGACACAACCACTAACGATTGGGGTAAAGCGCCTTGTACATTGGCCGCTCCAACACTCATCTACAACAGTTCATCAAGACAGTGGATGGTGAATAAGCTACCTCAGGATATCCATCCAAGTGGTGTTTGGATTGGATATATTAACACAACTGTAGCGTTGGAATACATCGGTTAAGTATACGAAATACAGCTACAATTAAATAAAAGACCATACTAATTATGTTGAATAGAATATCTTTTTTGAAATATATTAAAGTTTTAACCATCGCAATAGAACATCAATATTGATATATTTCATAATAAAGTCAATATAAACACAAATTTGATAAAATTGTTAACCTATACCAAAGCCATTTATCGAATCACTATTGGTCGTTTAACAGGGTGTACAACACATGTGAGAAACGAACCTGTTCTTCTGAACAGTGTAGGGGATTGCCATTTTATTTGCAAAGGCACGGCTTTTGCAGTTCAAGTATCAGATGTAGGTAAACAATTTTTGTTACGAGAAAACCATTATTGAAGTATGTCATTGCTCAGTATTAGACTGAATCTATGTCAGATAAGCGTGATATGTTTTTTTTAAATTTTATTTTAGAGCTATGATGTTTCGGTAAATGAGTAATATATGATGAGAAAATACAATAATTATTATATGAAAACTTTTAAAATTGAGTATAAGTTCAAAAGTAAATATTGTATCTGTACTCCAATATTTTGTATAAAGGGAAGCAGGAGGGGAAAATATTCTAATGGTCGCTTGTTTCGATATTTTGTATTAAGAAACTATAAGTACACAAAATATTAAATTCCAAACACTAATTGAAATGTTGTGAAAAAATGCAATTTTAAAGAAGTATACAATTTTGAATACATTTTATCACGTTCAAACCGTTAATAAGTCACTACAATCATGTGAAATATGAATGAATCAATGTGGAGATACATTGTAAACGTAGAGCCTAGTCAACACAGCTGCTGCCTGAGTGTTGATACCTGCCTTAAACCATTATCAACAAATACTTTGTACGCTCGTCAAATCAGCTATTAAAGTGACAGTCTTTACATCACCAATAGTGTTACACCTACCCATCATCACCAGGTGAAATGTTTTTGCTTAATATCAAATATGTTTGATGGCTGCTGTTCATATGCCTCAGGTGAACATCAACTGCGTGTGTGTGAATACTACCGATTATCTGCGCAACAAGAGCTGTACGGAAAACTGCGGACAACATTTTCTCTGTGGCCAACCGAAAACGAGCGCTTTTGCAATTTATAATAAAACAGGTGGTTGATTATTTTCATTTAAATTGTATGACAACACTTTCATAAACGACTTTAGTTCGTATATAAAATATCAAATACTAGTTTTCTAATTATACTTAAACAATATTAAAATACACATTAAATCAGTTTATATCTTCAAATCAACTTACGATTGTTTTACGCGGTCATACACTTTTTTTATCGTGACTTCTCCATTCGAGACAATTTTGTTTCTATATCCGCTTGGAAAATAAAAGTATATAATTCATCAAATCATTCATCAACTTAGAAATATAACTAATTTGTAAATGAAGTTTACGTTTGAACTTATTCAATTACTATGATACGTTACGTATGATATATTTATGTACGTACAGTGTTGTATTTAACATGTTTTTCTGTATATTTAGGTACAACAACACAGCCCACTGAGAACGATCACTTTTGTTTAAACTACTTTTATGCCATGAATTTTACCTGGAAATCGTGTTATAATTCCTATAAACGAGTTCTATGCAGAGATTATGATGCACGTGAGTATTCAAATATTGAATTCGAAAATAATGTAGTTCAAGTGATCGGTTGATTAGGTAAATTATGTTAAAAATGATGCGTATATCTATTTAAAGGACTGTTTACATTCCATATTAATTATGAGGAGAGGCATTCTTATTAACCCCCGCAAGTTTTTTTTTAAATCAAAGCAACTGACCGATTGCGTATACGATACAAAACGATACATAAAGGATACAGCATACATAAACTACACAAATTAAAATATTGGCCTCCGCCTTCTTAAAACGGCGAATGCGCGAGGCATTTGGGGTTTTAAGCAGTTGAATGACGCGTTTGATGACACAATTGAATGACACTTAGCCCATATTTAATGAGAAACATACACGTATAAATAAAAATTAACCCCATTTATTTTTTACTCAAATACAAAAGCAATAAAGAAAATGTTAATGCTATGTCATGACAGTTGCATTATTAGGTGGTTTCTAAAACAAAAATTGAGATATTATTTTTTAAAAGCACCAAATCATCATCTTAACCCCAGAAAGAAAAAACAATGCAGGGTGTAACTACTAAATTGCATTGTTTTATATTAATAATAATTATTAGTCTATGCCAGAAATCAACATTTCTGACTCGACTAAACATTTCGCTATCGCATTTCGCAAATTAAACCAAGACATGTACGTACATTTTCGTGTTGATTTGTCCTATTAAAAGACATAGTACTTAGTATCAAGTGCAGATATTGTAGAGATCCGTCCGTTTGTAACAGGATTCAGTTTATTGGCTAATCAACGTACACGAATAAATAATAACAATATGCTCTCGCACAATAACATTTATATCTATATAGCTTTATTTATTTAAAAAAAAAACTAAATAATATTTATTATGAAATTGAAATTATTGCTTAACTTGGTTTATCATTCGCGAAGTTCACGAAATAAATATCATTTTTAATACTTATAATATATTGCTAAAAGAAAGGTAACGTATTTTGATGTAATTTATTAATGAACAGAATCTCGTATATCGAATTTATAGGGAAGTATATATGCTATACGATGGTCTTTTAGGAATAGCACCATCAAAAAATGGAAAATTAATAATATCAAAATCAGGATGTTTGTTGTAAAGACTCGTACTTTGATGTTATTGAATTATTATTATACATGCAGCATCAGTATTAAAATACTAAATTTTATTTATTTTTAGTTTAATGGGATAAAGCTTGTTGATATATTGTTCGAAATATGGGTAATCTATATATTGCATAAATGATAAAAATATATTATTATCTGTTAAATTTTCAAAATAAAATTTATTGCTTTAAACTCAAAATAAACATTAAATCCCTCTCGTAACAGAATCAAAATTAATAGACTATTAGTGGCAAAAATCACTGCCCATTGCAAAAGTATATAATTTGTTAATAATCTTGCCTATGAATGAAATATATAAATTGTACAAAAGGAAATTGAGGGCTGAATACAAATCATGATGTTTTAAAAAAGTATACCTTTCTAATATTTAAGAGGTAAAGGTTGAAGTTGTACCACGAATAGCTAGATTACACGATTGTTCCCTAGCAAATAAGTTTTACAATGCGTTTTAAGTTTATCGTTATAAAATATATCGTGCAACAGCGGGCAGTCTTGATACTGTCTACATACGTGTGATGCTGTGTAATGATTCGTTTTAGCTTTCGAAAGAACTCCCGGGAAACTCTTAATTGATACAATACGTTAAATTAATATTTGCATTAACCGTAGTGTTATACTAGATTATGTGTTTTCAAAGGACACTCAGTCTTGATATGAGATACATTGAGACTTGTTTGGGAAAACAACAGCCGAATTTGCAGTACAACGACATTATAAAGAGATTAACCGGTTATCCTGGTCTGTTTGTAACATATGAGGCAAGGCTTAGAATAATATACGGGGAGGCTTGCTGAGCCGGTATTTTATTTGTGCCGAGCCTAATATATTACCAAAAAAATCAGGCAGTAACCTGTTTTTCTGTTTATCATACCTCTACGTCCCCGATTTTACAGAAATACTGAAAAAATCGCTAAAAATATGCAGTTTTAGCGGGTAAGAATACGACTTTGTCATTTGACGTGTTAATAATGGCGTCATGAGCAAGCGCTCTAAATATTTGTAAAAAAATGTTTGTTTTTTTTGCTGATTGTGTTGCATTTTTGTTAAAAATATATTACATATATTACATCTTGGTATCAAAGTGGTTGATTTGTTGAATCTGATTCGATTTCACCAAAATATATTACTTTATAGTTGATTCCGAGTAATATGACCATCATCCACAGTCCACACATGACTGATCTATATAAGAACTTCCTGTTGACCATGATATGAAAAATATATCAGGCAACGTAATATCAGGCAGATATCAATGCGGTGGTATGATAAATGAAGTTTATGAATGCATAAATGTTTATGATGGCAACTTCAAATTATTGCTAGTGAATTGTTTGATATCATTTACAACTTTATTAAACTCAGTATAAGATGTCGTTTGAGATTATTCATTGACTATTGTTTGAACACAAAATTTAATACGCTGAAAGATGTGTAAATGTGTAAATGCGTACGTATTCTACACATTAGAAAATAATAAAGAATATGCTACACACAATTGTATATTTATAATGCAATTAAATTGGCTTACACCTATTTGAACTTAAATTCAGTATTCCAATAGTGATTTATGTACTTTCTGTAAAAAAAGTAATCAAATATGTTCATATTTTTTGGGATTTGACAATTATCCACAATTATATTATATGCTTGTTTAATGGTATTCCTTATTCTAAAGGTTATCTTAACCGTGAATGAATTATTATAGGATAACAGAAAGCATCTGACACGGCAATAAACAGTATTTGTCTTCTTACAAAAATGTTAATTTATAACTGTATGAAACTAAACAAACACACAATCTCTGATGCTTAGCAATATTTTAGAATTAAATATAATATCCAGCAAAAATCAAAGAACGATCGCTATGAACAAAATATAGATGCAGACAAATTTATACATTTAAAGCCAATTTTACAGATGACAACGAAAATTTAGCTTTATTATGCATATTAATAATAAAAAATTAAGTGTTTTTACAACTTTGCCAACATAGCAATAATTAAAAAAAATATTTCATGAATTTGTTATCACATATAAACATACAGGATCTCGTTATTCCTATTTAGGATTGTGTATTTTAGTGTTGATACTGGCTTAATATTTGCTTTGTTGCCATGTTCTATATTTTTCCTGTTTTAGATGCACAACCCTTTGCGAGAGTTCATCCTGACACATCCCCGTTACCAGCATCATGGTCGATAGCAAATAAATTGTGTTTTAAAAATGATAAACTCCCTGCAACTATGCAAAGTATACGAAACAGTATCAATGCTAATCTGTTCAACGATGATAACGCCCAATCATACTGGACTGGCATCCAAGTAACATATACACTGCAAAAAGCGGAAAGTCATTGTAAGTATAAGTATATAACGTCTTACACGACATTTTACTAATCACACTATCGTTAATCAGAATTCCAACCATTTCGATAGTGAACACAAGAAGATGGTCGAAATGAAGGTAATATTGTGAAATTATGTTATTCTGTGCTGTGTCTTTAAGTAAAATTTTGTGGGTAATGATGTGAGTTCGCGTGTAATGTTTGTTCTTTCGACACCTAGTGTATGTAATAAAACGATGGCGTGTTGTAGATCATATTGAATATCCTAAAGGTGTGGGTTTTGGATATTTGGCCTCTGACGGTATCGTTCACTTTGCAAAACATGGACACAAAAGAAGCCTGTGTCAGAATTGTAGGTGAATATTTGTTATTATTTTTTCCCTGTAATTTGCATATCGGTAAGAAACAACATAATAAAGACCAAACACGTATAATGGACGACGATGTCTTCTTTTGTTGAATTAATTAAATTATTTTATAGAACACTGATAAAGTTACTGCGTATCGTTTAACTTGTTATTAATTGTACGTATTATAAATGTGCCAATAGATTTTGCATTCGATAACAGCATTGTCGACAACACCAATAGAAACTCAAACGGCATTGACAAACACATTAACTAATCCCTACAATATAAGTTTTTCAGACTATGTCATGTTGAATATTCAAGTTCATAAATATAATTTGCTTTGTATTAACTAAATCAATTATACCTAATTAGACAATATATTAACTGATATTATTATTTTATTTTACTGATTAAAATTTCTCCTAAATATGTGCTACTGATTAGTGTGCATCTGCAACAGCACACATACTTAATAAATTCCATTGCAGTGTCGTTAGATTCAAGCACCACGGATCAAACAAGAAGAACGGAGAATGCAATGTCAGAAGGCAAGTAATTTAAATAAGCAGTATTTTAAAAGCACCATCGTGTTTACCTCTTAGTGTGTTTTAAACATATTTTATTTATGAAGATTTCTTGAAGTCAAACGTCGGTCTTGATTACACATTCGGTACCCACGTAGTTAGTCCTAAATACCGTTCGGTTTTTAGTTAAACACTCGTTGTATTATTATTCCAATGGTTATCTTGTGGTATGTGATCCATTAATATTCATAGTATACTAGTAACAAAATAACGAATAAAGTTAAAAAGCTGCATAACAAAGGAATTCAAAAATAGTTTAAATGCAAATATCCGATAGCGGTTTTATCATGCTTGTTAATATCAACGGTATTCACTTGCATTATCACACATCATGTAAACGTAGCTGCAGAACCAGTAGCACCAACAGCCCTAATAACTGGACAAACTGAACACATGCTTACACCTGGGAAAATATTATTTGTTTAACCTATAAATGTTCATTACGGAAATAACCATCTTGGTATGCATTTGTTAATCAGAGAATCGATTTAGCAAAACACGAAATTTTGAACTAATTGACGATATAAACTGATATCATCACATTGTATTCTACATACAGCAATTATTATCAATAAAACAAATTTTGTAAATATGAGGCATATTCGTTTCAGAATCCTCGGCAGTAGCTATTGGAGTTGGCATTTCTATTGGAGCTATTACCATAGTCGCTGTAGCTGGTGTTATAGTAATATTACATAGAAGGTTTGATACCCCAATTTCTGTCGTATTGATACGATTTCGTGTTCGTAAAATGTGCGTTATTAGAGTTGCATTTGTTAAGTGTACATGATTTCATACAGAGAGGGATATCACTGCAAAAGTCAGTTTGTAATTTATATAATAGTTAAAACATAATGTTCAGTCGGCAATGTCTTATATCAGTTGATTTTTACACAAGTACAATATTTTCAGAGGAAATTTGTCGTGCTGTCTAGATAAGAAAACAATTAAGTCTTCAGAAAACAATGTCATTGACTCAAATAAAGGATATGGCGAGAAACCCGAAAAACCGGTCCATAATTATTATGTACTCGAAAAGGTCAACACAAGAGAATCATTCGACGGCGATATAAATACTGGTGATCCGAACCTGAAAAATAGAGAGGATGACAACTATACTTCAATTGAAGACACCGATGAGACTCATACAAACGTCAAAGAAAACGATTGTGACTACGACTATTCAAGTAATGGTAAAGCAATTAAAACGTCATGCTATGGCCCTGAAAATGTTTATAATCGACTGCAATTAGACCGCCATGGTGGCTATGAAAATACTAACGGTCAGGCTCGTGGTATGTGCAACGACGTCGGGAATGACTACGATACCGCGACCGGTGCATTGCCTTGTATGCATAAATCTGTGCTTGGTGACGACAGCGACTACAATCACATCAATGCTGCTTCAAATTATACACAAAACAGACTCAATTCTTCTAAAGATACACCGAACATCGATTATGACGTTATTAACGGTACAAAGTTTACACTTCATTCCGCTGACAATGCCGGTTATCACCACGTTGAAAAAAAGAGTAGTGGTTAATGTGTGTTGAAACCTGTGTAAAACTGTCGTGCATTTGAATCAAACAATTTATATAATTGTATGCACCGTGAAAAAGACTATAATTACCACATGTATTAAGGAACAGGAGCAAACACTGTGGACAAGACATAGTTGATGCAAGCGAACTTAATATTTTATATTCGCAGCTTCAAGGATATCACTTCTGGTTAATTCCCTTCGTTGGAGTTAGTTCGGATTATATAAAATAATTAATCATAAGTATTTGTTTGACTCGAAAATCATATTCACATTTCATACATTGAACATAAACATTTGTCTCTATATACTGTCGGTCACTTTTTCGCTTTTAAAATAAAATGGATGTTTCTAATATACGGGTTAAAACTACGATACATTAGTTTGTCGATGAAGTATTTGATTAACCCATACGTATGGGCAACCACTGTCCGTAAATGAGAAACATGGTATCTGTAGCTGTTGCTTCCATACACTTGATTGTCTTGATAACAGCTTACACAACTTAATAATGAATTAAATATTCCATTAAAAACTAAAGCATAAAGAAAAAATATAAAGTTTGGTGTAATCAATAAAATAAAAAAATAACTTTATTCAAAAACATTTGGCGCTTGACCGCATAAGTATGTAGGATGAATGATTCCCTAAATAGTGAGGGTTAATTCATCAATAAAGCCATCCTTCTGAATTAAGATTTGCTTAGTCTGGTACGCATGTAAAGGTTTTTACTGACCGTCATCCACAAGATAGAAAAAAAACAGTTAAATATCACGAGTTCAATTTCTCTAGATAGTAATTCAAGTGAAAACTCCGCATTAAAACAAATGGGCATTCTAATTATGAACTAAAGAAGCGTTCCCATTATATTTAGTGCAAGACAAGAGAAGCTTGCACTTTCGTTGCTATATGTAATGCAATTTGCATGCAGATCAAATATCTGCTGATCCGAACTACAGCTTGACTATAGATTAAGTTTCTTTAATACCACACTTATACTCGACAAGAGGCGTTCATAATCAGGGCGATTGTTTGACTGTTTCCTTGTAAGGACATTCCGTGAATTTAAAAGCAAAAACATGGACGTCCATGTCACGGCATGAAGCCTCACTTTGCGCATGTTTATGGTACCAATTCGATTATACAAATCCCAGTTTGTGCTATTTATTTATGTAAATTGACAGCCGAAATTAGCGATAGGTATGTTACCATTGTTTGGCACACATGCGTGCGCTATTAATATGTCATATCGTTCAAATGAGCAGTTAAACTTAAACGACATCAGACAACGAAATAGCATTAGTATGTAACGAGCTACATACAGTTCCAAAATACGCTACATATAGCACCACCGTTCTTGTTTGAAGTCGTGTGCATCTCTTTAAAAGTTTGGTTAGAGTTTGAAACGTTGATCATTACTATAATTAAAAAGTTAATATAAGCCGAAAACAAAATAATCATTAAGGTGTATACTATTATATAAAAAATAGTTGTCTGATGCCTGTACTTTAACTCGCTTTTTGTTAAATATAATAGCATTACTTGATGTTATCGACCTGATTTATTTTAATTAAATCGACGCCATGTGATGTCCGTGATATTGAAACAGTAATATGCAACCATTGTTTTATTAAAATAGACGTGCACTAGAAAGGAATATACAAACATATAATGCTGCTTATTGTTTATGATTTATACAATATTTAGACGGATAAGTCCCATGTGTAACTTAAAAAAATGTTTTACTTCTACTTGCCATGTAATTTCGTTTCAATTGTTAAATATTACTAAAGAACCTTAACAAACATGTATCAAACCGCACAGACGTACATGACAAACGAACAAACATTACAAAAACTGGGATCGCCGCCTTGGAACAGTCAATCCAATATAATGGGGGTTAATTGGGAGTTCAAATATCACACTTGACCCAGAATTATTCATTGAGCATTAAAGTGTCAGTAAAAAATAACCTAATATAATCTAAACTTAGATAGAAATAAAAAGCGTAAACAATTTAAATTCAATTACAAAATAAATAACCGATTATTTAAAATGAGAACTGTAACTTTACGAGACACGATGTGATTAAACCAAAAATAGTGTGAAACATTAAGTTAAACAACATATCGACGTGAGAAACAGGAAGAAGCCGCAGTAAGTTTGTAAAAGGTCACCTTTCAAAGCTTGGTTGAGTATGATTTTAGATTATGCAACTGTATATAAAAGTAATAAAAGCCTATATCAACACGTTGATGATCGTGTCTGAAATACACTATGCATGCCCCTTTTTTAGAAGGCATTTGCAGTTGACTTTCAGGAAAAGGTTATAATACAAGATTCCTTCCTATGATGTATTATCTTGATACCTTATATGAAAGTGAGTATAGGATCCTGACAACATTTCACAAGTTATATGTTTTCCTTATTTCTCTATGCCTACATATTAAGTTGATACCTCTTATAGTTTTCAAGAAAGGTTCCGAACAAAAGTGTAGTAAACAAAAGGAAAAAGTTATAATACAAGATTCCTTCCTATGATGTATTATCTTGATACCTTATATGAAAGTGAGGATAGGATCCTGACATCATTTCACAAGTTATATATTTTTCTTATTTCTCTATACCTACATATTAAGTTGATACCTCTTATAGTTTTCAAGAAATGTTCCGAACAAAAGTGTAGTAGACAAACGTACAAAAAGCAATATTTAACAACTCGCCGGTTGGGATTCGCGTGTATACCTCTTACAGTTTTTAATTCATACTCCGGATAAAATTTAAAAAACATAGGCACATGAAACTTGCCTTATAAACAACATATATATATATATAGTTTGGTATGAACTGTCTTAAATAATAATTATATATCGACTAATAATGACATGTGTAAATAAAATTACTCATATTTTTGCCTTCTTTACCATTGATGCTTCTTAGACCCATTAATTACACACAATCACTACGAATTAATGGCAATATTCCATTTCATATTATATTTAAAGACAACAACTTTAAACTCTGGTGATCAAATGTCAACAAACGACAACAATTCATTAAACACATACGCAACAGCACCATTTCTTTTATATAAGCGGAAACGAAGGAAGGACGTAACACAACTATTGTTGAAAATATTTCAGATATTATATATAATGAAAAATCACGAAGGGTTACTGAATATTCTCTCTTGTTTGAAAAATGTGGCTTTGTTACATTATTTAATCATACACCGGGGTTTCAAGAGGCACCATTACAATTCGGTCTGCAGTTGTCAAGTCATATGATAAAGATCGGTTATAAGTTAAAGTGTATACAATACAGACACACGCGTAAATTGTATCAAATCCGAACACTCAGTATAACTGTAAATACATGTTGGCAGAGCTGAGTCTCGAAAGACTATGCTTATGCGCTCTGTTTGTCACTTCTTGGGGCAACGCCTGCTGTGACTTAACAGGCCGATGCGTGCGTGGCAGTCCTTGTTGCACAATACGCACACAAAGGGGCTGGCAGTAAGGGGGATGGCGGCGCGCGCTTTTCGCATGCTTCTCTTCTGAGTTGCATGTCCGGATTTGCTTTCCTAAGCTGCCTCGATACCTCTGTGTAAAGACTGTCGCCAAGCGGTGTGATCCTCGGCAAGAGTCTCCCAGGTTTCTGCTGTAATGCAGCAGGCTTTGAGGTCCCGCTTGCAGGCATCTTTGTACCTGAGAGCCGGGCAACCTACGGGTCGCGTGCCAGTTGCAAGCTGGCCGTACAAGACGTCCTTTGGTAGGCGTCCATCCTCCATTCGGCGCACGTGACCAAGCCAGCGGAGGCGACGTTGAGCTAGTAGGGCATACATGCTTGGGATCTCAGTACGTTCCAGTATGTCATTGTATGGGATACGATCCTGCCACTTTATCTTCAACAAGCGCTTTAGGCAACGCATGTGAAACGTGTTGAGGCGGCGTTCATGTCACATGAGGGTCGTCCATGTTTCGCTACCGTACAGCAGAGTGCTGAGGACACAGGCCTGGTATACCCTGGTCTTGGTCTTCTCTGTCAGAAGCTTATTTTTCCAGACTCTCATTGTAAGTCCGGCCATGGTAGCTGAAGCCTTTGCGATGCGCTTGCTTAGCTCGGTATCGATGGACAGGTTTTCGCGTGTGGTGGAACCAAGGTAGGTGAAGTCCTCCACCACCTCCAGGGTATAGTCCCCGATCTTAATGCAGGGTAGGTTGCTGGCATCCTGGCTCATGATATTAGTCTTTTTCAAGCTGACAGTAAGCCCAAATTCTGAACATGCTGTAGCGAAGAGGTCTTTGAGTCTTTGAAAAGCCTCTTCTGTATGCGTGGCCAGGGCAGCATCGTCCGAAAACAGCATCTCTCTGACGAGGACTTCGGTCACTTTTGTTCTGGCCCGTAAGCGAGCGAGGTTGAAGAGTTTCCCGTCATACCTGGTGTGAATGTTGATGCCATCAGTGGACGAGTCAAAAGCATACTTCAGCAGCATCGAGAAGAAGATGCCAAACAAGGTAGGTGCAAGCACGCAACCCTGCTTGACACCGCTGTTGATGAGGAATGGCTCTGAGGATGACCCGTCAAAGACGACAGTTCCTTTCATGTTTTCGTTAAAGGATACCACCATGCTGCGCAGCTTGGGAGGGCAACCAATCTTCTCCAAAAGGCGGAACAGGCCGGGTCTGCTGACCAGGTCGAAAGCCTTAGTGAGGTTGATGAAGGCCAAGTAAAGAGGCATACCCTGTTCTCTGCACTTTTCTTGGAGTTGGCGTCTTCTCGCATGGTGACTTTCTGTAGGCGAGAAGAGCTGAGCGCTTGGTAGCAAGGACAGGTTCAAGTTCTTGGAGGTTGGCGTTAAACCAGTCAGGATTATTTCCCTCCTTCTTTCCAAAGGCGGCAATGGCGGCATCGTAAATGGTATCCCTGATGGACGTCCATCGTCCCATGACATCCTGCTCCGGAAGATCTTTGACGGCATTCTCAAGGCTGTAAACAAATTCCTCCCTGCGCTGGCAATCACCAATCCTGGCT
This sequence comes from Dreissena polymorpha, assembly GCF_020536995.1. Lineage (NCBI taxonomy): Eukaryota > Metazoa > Mollusca > Bivalvia > Myida > Dreissenidae > Dreissena > Dreissena polymorpha. The sequence continues at coordinate 33,591,321 of NC_068369.1, forward strand.
ATGTCGATACAAGGCCGACCTGGGGGTTTGGAGCAATGTAGCTTTCGGGGGAGGGATCTCATTCTGCTGCATACTAGGGCGTGGTCTGAGTCGCAGTCTGCACTGTGGTAGCTGCGTGTTCCTAGTACGCTGCTCAGCAGGGAGCGTCTAGTGATCACATGGTCCAGTTGGTGCCACCTACGGGACCTGGGGTGCATCCATGACACCCTGTGCTGGGGTTTAGACTGGAAGAAGGTGTTCGTGATGCACAAGTTATAATAGGAGCAGAGCTCTGGCAATCTCTGTCCATTGTCGTTCATCTTCCCAGTGCCATAGTGTCCAATGCAAGACGACCATGACTGATGGTCTGTCCCAACTCTGGCATTGACGTCACCGAGGAGCAGGATAGGCTCAACCTTGGGGATCCCGCTAACCAGACTGTCCAGCTGATCGTAGAAGGTGTCTTTGTCTTCATCGGAAGCGCCCAGAGTCGGTGCATAGACGCTGAAGATGGTGATGAGACCTGCAGCTGAGTTAAGATGAAGTGTATGGATGCGCTCCGTACCACCTGTGGGGGTTCGATGGAGCCGAGCAAGGTGTTCTGAACAGCAAAAACCACTCCATGTTGCCGTGGCTGTTCTGGCTCCCTCCCTTTCCAGAAAAAAGTGTAGTTTTCTTTCCTGAGGGAACCGCTAGATGATAATCTAGTTTCTTGGAGGGCGGCGATACAAATGTCCATTCTGGTGAGTTCTCTGTCGATGATGGCGGTCTTACTAGAGTCATCAATGGTGAGCAAGTCATCAGAGATCCCAGGGCACATTGTTCTCACATTCCAGCTTGCAAAACAAAGTGCTGGAGACTTCTTCGCAGTTTTCTGTGCTTTTCCTGGTGCGTGGTTTCCATCCGCTTATCGTGAATACACACTGAGCTCCAAGCACCCATTGAAGCAGGCGGATGTTGGCGGGTCAGCACCTTATTGACCGGGGATTGCCCAGCTTGAGGCGGGCGGTAGCTGACCAGTGAGACATGATGTTCTTTCCCACCATTGGAGTCAGTCCGTGGCGTCCTTTCTCTTCGCCAAACGAGTTTGGACTTATAACCCGTGACTACTGCCTCCCGTGTTGATTTCATCGCTGTGACACGAAGCTGGAGTAACCTCTCCAGGGCGCAAGCCTGGGCAAGAAAGTATGTAGATCCTGGGTTGCCCATGCGTCAGGACCCCCCTCTCCACGCAGCTGATGGATCCAAGGGAACGGTATTGCTTGGCACCAGCGTTGTCGCAGGAGTTGCCAGAATGACCTTGAGGACAAGGCCAGACTGCCTTAGGGACTCCGGCTCCGGATTTGATGTCGGGGTTGACTCCCCTAGCCTTTCCCAAGATTGGGTATGCCGCAAGGCAGCGGAGGTTTGAGATCAGAGTTTTCCTTCTCCTAGATGAGCTACCAACCAAGGATGACGAGCCCTATCTGCCCGAAGCAGCTAGTTTTAAGGCGCCAGAGACCCGCCTGCACCCCTTCTCCTGTCGGCTAGAACATGGTCTGCCGGGCTTAGAACTAAGCCACACTCGTAGGCCAGGAGCTGGATTTTGGCTGACACAGGCTTTTTGAGTCGCGTGCCTTAAAGGGCTTTTCTAGAGAAATGGGCGCTTATCCCCAATTTTCACCCCGGCAATATCAGCCTTAGACCACAATAACTGTAAATATATGCTAGATAATGGTCGATATGCAAAGGGTTATAGCGCGTCATTCTTAACTGAAGCAGTCTCCACAAAATAGCGTATAAGGACAATTTATTAGTCGCAATATTGCTCAACTTTCATTAGTTATGTCCGTTTGACATGTATTGCCTAAAGAATACATTAAGAGGTAATACGGCTTAAATTTTAGATTTATATTGCACATGTATGACAGGCGTATTCTTATTTCTTAAAAAGTTTTAAAATATTTTGTTTTCGTGAAGCGTCAGTTTGATTACGCGGAAACTACTTTGTAAACGGATGATACCTGCGCTGTAAAGATTGAATTACAAAAAGTATGTACATACAAATAATAGTATTGCTTTCAGTTGTTTTAAAAGACGTCTTTTACCAATGATATTTGACATTTCAGACACGTGCATATATTTAAAATATAGTTACCCTTTTGAAGTATCATATGTTAAGGGAAATGTTTTTAATATAATTCAGTTCACATTGTTTAAGATTGTGTTTGTATGTTCAAATACTTTATTTGTAACTATTTAGGTAATATTTGATAATTTTCGTCCGATATTCGTGAAGCCGAGCGGTATCTGACTATCTCAAACTCATCTTTATTCGATTATGTTCCGGTTTAAATGGTTATCAGTGAATGATACACACCGTCTTCTATACGTATGTGCATGCCCGCCACTGGTCA